>NW_010407818.1:73199-74683 GCF_000710305.1 Buceros rhinoceros silvestris | reverse complement strand
GAATCTGTGCATAAATGAACTCTGTGTAGAGGGGTGCCCAGGCTGCCCTGTGCACAGATGCGAAGAGAACACGCAGCTCCGATCCACCAGGGCGTTGTTCTCCTTTTTCTGACTCACACTGTTCAGAACATGGCAATTCCTGTTACGTGTACAGGTCAAATACGCACAGGTCTTGGTGCCTCTGTTGCATGCAGGATTTAAATCCATTCCGCCAAAGAAATCCCAGTGCTAATGCTGATGTTGCTTATTCTAATATAAAGTACAGAAACATCTGTTGTCTTAGAGTCCGGTGTTTAAATCCTTTTCTATTTGCTCGTACTCAAAATTTCCATAGGGGGCAAACTTGATGCATATTAAGGCATATCTGGAGACAAATTTCTGCTGTTTCCTCTCTCTGCCTCATTTTCTCATTTTCTTTTTTCCTTTTTTTTTGTTTTTATCACACACTACGTTCGTACAGATAGCAGTCATACAGTCAAATGATCTGCAGCCTTTTTAGCAACTGCCATTTCAAGCATTAACTAACACAAGTTTTCTAAGGAGACTTAGTCCTTCCTGTGGCTGTAAAACTGGACCAATAAGAAAAGCACAAATTTTCAGTCTGGTATTTTGGGATTTAGTTTTGGTATTTTTTTGGCATTCTGAAAGAAATAGATTAAGCTCTGAACAGATTATGGCTCATACAGGAAGCACAGAAATGCTGAAAAAAATATTCTACCAAAATATTAGATATAATATTGACCTGCAAAAACGAGCAGCAATAAAAAGTAATATCCAGGATTACATCGAAGGGTCAACAGACTTCGGGACTTTTGCTGAAGTTAGGACCTAGTACACACAAAGCCTTGTTATTACGAAACCAATGAGATCCCAGCTGGAGGCTCAAGGTATAATACCACATAGAAAATGTTTTGTCCACAGAGGTCTGGTTTTGACTTTGCTGCTTAATATCGTTGAATAAACCTTGTTTTTTTTTTAGTTGCACAGGCTTTTAGCAAGGGTACTCCTTTTCTCAGGTCAAAACTGATGCAGTTTCCAGGAATTCCCTATGCTTAAGCTGCGCTTTCACAATTCCAGTACGGAGTGTGCTCTGAGGGCACTCTCTGCCTTCCCACAGGAAGAAAGAGTTTAGCCGACTACCTTGGACTGAACTCCAGCTCCTCTGAATGCAAATCACTTCATTTATCTACGTTTAGTGGTGCGGCACCCAGGAACGGCAAAAGTGGCAACATACAAACTCCTCTTTCTCAGGCTGACAGATCGGTCAGGATCTTCCCAGCTACACGTTCCTCTTCACCTTCTCGTAAGGAGAATGCCAGCTGTGACAAAGTATGCAAATTTAATTTAATGCTTTAATGGTTTGTGTCTTTTCATTAGGGAGCATGCCTTTTTTTTTTTTTTTAATTAACTTTGTAAAAGATGACTTCTGACCACTTGGAAGTCAAACACACGTTTGTAATTCATAAACATGCCAAAACCAAAGC
>NW_010407818.1:71441-73093 GCF_000710305.1 Buceros rhinoceros silvestris | reverse complement strand
TGACATTTTCATACACTGTTGTCCTATAGCAGATGGCTGAAGAATATGAGAGGGTTTGTACGAAGTAACTAATATTATAAGCTAGGATCCGCAGTTGTCAGAGAAAAAGTTACAGAACTCTCACTACTGATGTGTGTAATTCTCCCAGCACATTTAATGAGCTTGTACCATACCATCAGAAACATCCTTCCCTGTGGCAACATCTCTCTGGTCTTGGCTGCAATAATGTAAAGATCAGGTGGTTCAGTAAGACACGGGGCTCAGGAAAAACGAGGTAGTGATGGAAAACTCCATCTCTCTCCATTCTCAAGTATTTCCTACCACGCAGTTCCTGTTGCATACTTTCTCCACGTCCTTAGGTCAGACTGTGGGCCCCCATTCTGACTGCACTTCTATACACTTAGGGTATGGGTAAAAAAGAAGCCTGGGAAGAAATACTACATGAGAACCTTAGTAGAGCCCCTCTTGAGGAAAAAAAAAAAGGTAATTATAGAACTTCATCGAAATCAAAAGAAAACTTCACTTGAGTCAGGTTCCTCAAGTTTTGCTTTACTGAATGTCTGTTTTCAAAAATCTTTTCACCAGCTTTTCATTATTTCAAAATCAGAGTCATAATCCTAACTGAAAAGACCACCAGGGATATAATTAAGAAGATACCATGCCCAATTTCACTCCCTCTGCACTCAAGAAATTCAACTGCATTTCCCTGACTTAGTGATATGATTCCAGGGTATGATTTTTTTTTTCAGGTTTTCACTTAATTTCACAGTGCAATCACTATGACAAATTGCTGCCTTCATTTGTGGAGTCAGTTAAAACGGTTGTCCTCTTTCCTGGAATAATTATTTACAAGGTCCACAGTCATTTTAAATTGACCTCAGGGTGGGGTGGGAGGGTGATGGGATTTTTTTCTTTTTTTAATTTTTAACTTGAAAACTGAGTAAATACATCAGTACTATATGTTAGTTCAAGCAGCAATAGGATTCGAAAAACGGACCACTAAGAAGCAAAGACAAGATTGGAAATGCAGACAGACCCAGTACACCATGGTGTCATATTTGACAATTACCCATTTAATTCAGAACTCACCAAGGAGAACATTTATGGCTAGACAAGCTGCACTTGGCCCAGAGAATGATGTTAGGCTTTACAGTAAACACCCACAGGTTATTTCTGGGGTTTGGGGGTGGGTGGGGGGAGAGTGGTTTTTTTTGTTTATCATGAGAGCTCTTTTAATGTCTGAAAAGGATGATTATTTCCATCATGAATAACACTCATTTAACAACCTGATCAAATCCTTACATTTGCCTTGCATGCTGTGATTCTTCAAGTTGGCCCTGCAGTGACTCAATCAAATTTCGGCTTTCAGCTTAACCCACAATCGAATCACGTCACAGCTGATTTTTCTCTTCTTGCAGCAGTTTGCCTGTAGTAAAGATGTTTGCTTATCGAAAAGGATACTGCTGAACTCACATATCAGTCGGAGAAATCTGCCGAAGTACACCAGCAAAACTCCCAACCTGCTTTGGGATGGTAAGTAAATATTGACCAAAGAAATGTGGGAATGGATGTCATAATACAAATAAGCAGTGACTCCTTGGTTTGGTTTATGTTCCCATTGATGCCTTTGGTCCCAGCCTACAGGAATGCAC
>NW_010407818.1:68079-71331 GCF_000710305.1 Buceros rhinoceros silvestris | reverse complement strand
TTTGCCCCAACTGGATGGAATTTCAGTAACGGGTATGTACAGTCAAGCAAGACAGCACCTTAACATGAAAGATGAAGTTCGAAGTGTTTCACAGCACTTGCCCCACCAGTTCTTTTTAGTCAGGGTTTTGTCTACTGCTTATAAATCAATGCACTTAGCCGTAAGAAACACACACGGGCTTGTTCCATTTCCCCTCCCAAACACTACTTTTTCCTGGGAAACACACTGTATCTCTGCAAGTACTTTGTACTAAGGCTGGATTTTTCAAAAATATTAGCTGAAAAATAAAGAAAAAAACAGAAATTCCCACTACTTCTTTATTTTATATGGGAGAATATTATCTCTTGAATGTTCTGTTCAGGATGGTGCAAGCAACAGCTCAGCGTTTTGCATTCTTCTCCACTGTGATCCTCGGTGTTTACAAGACAGTTGTGACAAAGACATCAGAAATAAATGGATCCAAGGTTTAGTCTTAAAAATCTCCACAGACACCTAGAGATAAGAGCAACAGCTATAGGATGGAAGTAAGAAGAGGTGGCTGGAGGCTAGGCTAGAGCAGGTGACACAGATGGCCTCCCGAGGTGCTCCCTGGCCTCAGCAACTTTATGGAAACAAAATCAGACATTCAGATTTCTTCTAACCTTGCAGATCCATTTAACAGCAGTGGGCTTGTGCGTTTGCTGAGGTGATTGAGTCCTGAATTTGCCTGTGCAAAACTGGCGTGCCTTTAACCTCAGATTAAGAAGTAACTCACCAGAGGTCCAACCTCGGCGTCAGTTACAGCGGGCTTTGTAGCAGCTACCAGCAGCTGAGGCTTGATGGCTGATTTCTATTGTCAGACATTCTTCATCTTTAAGAGAGATATGAATGCTGTTACATTGGGAGGAGAACAAAGAGGGAAAAAAAATTCTAGCAGAGAAACCAGTTTATTGCCGTTTCTAAAAATGCACGATGTTTCATGCTAAATGACAAAAAAAATCAATACAATCAAAAAATGAGTCACTACAAACGAAACTCATACTGCTAAAGAAGCCTGAAAAAGGCTGAAAAACAAGGAATGATGAAACAAAACATACTAATATGATGAATAAAAAGGCCCCAAAGGGCCAAAAATAAAATTATGTTAATGTTCCTCTCTTGTATTTGTTTAGGTTGTGTGTTCAGGGCAATATTCTTCACACAAACTGAGAGGCATTAACACACTGTAGTGCTTTACGGACACCAGTGGAATTATTTCTACAAAAGACAAAATGTTTCTTAATCTTGCTTAAATTCTCAAAACCTTCAAGGAATATTGGCAACAAAATGTTTTCCGTCTCTATTTTTTTAAAACAATCTTTAATATCCGGGTCTTCAGATTATGGCAGTGAAATGGACAAACATTTTCATCACTTGTACTTCTCTTTTTTCAGCTCTCTAACCCAATCTTAGTTGTACCGCTTTTAATACCAGCCATCTCCCTTCTTTCCTTCTTCCAGGAGAAGAAACAGGTAACTCTCTCCTTACTGTTTTCTTGTTTCTCGCTCCCATGACACCTCAGCAACAGAACAAGTTTGTCAGGATCAAGCTTGTTCCTAACCAGGAGCAAACACAACTAACTTCTTTTTCACGTGTCAGGCAAACCCTTTTTTCTGCCTCTGCCAGTGCTCCTATTAATAACTCTGAAAGAGCACGGGATGGAACGGTTGGACACCGTCAGAAGAGGGGGTAGTTTTTGCTAGATCTGTTTCAGAACCTAAATTAAAATGATGCACGAGTAGTATTCTCAGAATTCCCCTTCTCAGAGCTGCACGCAGAAGGGCGAAGCAGGATGCTGTACAATGTGCCTTCTCTTTTGAGCACGCACACAAGTTCCATCAAAAACGTGCACGGGATAGCTTTGTACTGCAAAGTCTGACTCAGAGGAAACATTCTGTACGATCCGTGCCAGATCCGCCTGTTAACATCAAACAACCAGGATGGGGTTTGCTTGTTTCCCACAGGGCTGTTAGGTACAGGCCAGAGGCATGCAGGCTCGGTTATTACAATAAATACCTCAGTTTTCTGACAAACCAGTCGTCTACAAATTCTTTGGAGTAAAAGCCCACCACCAGCTCTGAAAATCCACTTTCTTTAACGCAGTTCATCCCCGAGCAGCACAAAGATCTTGCACACTCGACACGCACACAGGCAGCTACGCTGGCTCACAGTCTCTTTTAGGAAATATTTCATGGCTGCAAGCATGTATCAAAATATCATTAAAATTCAGTGGAAGTCAGATGACTAATTCCTATCAGAACTTTGGAAAATTCCAATTAATGAGCCTGGGAACATTGAGGCTAATAAGTGAAAATGTAGTTATTTTTAATTAAAAGGCACACTGCTAATTAGGACTGTGAGCTCCACCAAGTGCATACAAAGCAGACACCAACTAAGCAGAATCAGCCTACATAACTCATCGTAGACGGAGCTGCTGTTTCCTGGAGTTTTTTTTCATCAGCACTTGACTGCTTGTTTGTTCCAGCAAATTACATTTTGTTAGAAAATACCAGTTCCTCTCTGTGGGGATGACAGAAGATCAATAAAGTCACAAATATGGGGAATACATACCGTGTTCCTTCAGAGCTATGCTTATTGACAGTCGGCATGACAGACTGCTCTCTACTGCTGGACAACACCGTGACACGCTAAACTGTAGCTTTTGCTCTTTCCACCTTTCTTGAAAAGGAGGAAAATTAGATCCCTTCAGAAAAAAAAATATGTTGCAAAAACTTCCCTGCTGAGATTTGCAGATGTCTCAGTGATTAAATGGACAGGCAACACTCTCTATAAAACTCATATGTGTCACTCCTGGTTTTATTTTAACATCATGTAATGCACACATCTAACTCCATTGCTTTTTCTCTCTTTGCTGTGCCCAACACGGAACTACCTGTGTACTACAGCAGAAGCGAGCAGCTGAAATTTGTCAAACAAACTGAAAGCAAAATCAGATTGAGAAGAGCGAATGAAAGCACCCTATTTAAAGCACTGGGAGTGTATTTTTGAAAATATCTACAGCCACACCTGAATACCTTAAAGTGAAATGTTACGATGATCAGCTGCAATGAACTTGGAAAGCAAAGCAGACAGCTAGCATAAAAGAGAGGCTAAAGACAGGACATAAGACATCAAATGTATAATTCTGTCCAGAAACTGTAAAAAAAAAAAATAGAAACAAAAAGCCAATCTGATGAGACTGTGACCAGCACTGTATCAAGTCACCCAACTACT
>NW_010407818.1:42126-67958 GCF_000710305.1 Buceros rhinoceros silvestris | reverse complement strand
TCCCTCATTAATAATGAGGACTTGATTAACAACTGGGGACTTGATCATTTTAATAATGGTAGCAAATTACCACTGTCATAGCCTAATCGCTGTTTTCCCATTTTCACTTCTTCAAACCATGAGAAAACTTCTCCTGTTCATCAACGTACAGGAACTAACTCATTTGTCAGGTGAATTACAGGCTTTTTCCACTACTTTTGAAACACCCAGCATGTACAGCCACCAGCAAAGAGAGCACAATTAAAACGGGGTGGGGAAAGGAAGAAGGGACTAAGTTAGTACAAGTTCATTAAATAAACCCTCTAAACTGAACAAAATCTCCAAATCATTGTCCTCAGACCTGAAAACAAGCCACAAAATTATGAAACTTAAGAAATTTGAGAAATTAAGTGACGTGTGTTGGCTTTTTGTTTGTGAGGGTTTTTTTTGGTTGTCCATTGTTTTGTGGAGTGTTTGCGCCTTTTTTTAAGACTGACCTGAGAGAGAAAGCACAAACTGCTGGGTGACTTAAGTGATGTTGCTGATCTCCATGTCCCTGACTTGTTTTAGCCACATCTGTATATTTCCCAGCAGTCTCCTTTAACATAATGCAAGCTCAATTAGCCAAATTAGAGCTTCCATTATATTTGTCTCTGAACATTCCTGCAGTTCCAGCTGCCTTCTGTATGCATATATTCCATACGTGACAATCACTTCTCTGGTGCTTTTGAGCATGTCAAGCACTGAACTACTTTTACATTTAGATTCCAGAGTAGAACAAAGAGAACATAGCTTTATTTCTTTTTTTGTTTAAAGATTATATCCAATGATTCTGTCTGTGGTTTGAACAAAAAACATTCGTGTAACTTTAATTTTATAAAATTATGTATTTTAGAGTTCATATAAATATAGCTCTATTCCACAAAAATATAATATTCTGGGCGTGTCAGGCAAAAAGCTGTGCATTTAATGACATTTATTCTACAAATTTGATAAGGAACCTATTGGAAGTATTCAGGTGTTCCACTGAGAATGGCATGTAAATAGCTATATAATTATGTTCCATAGTAGGAAAAATAATACTAGACACTACAAGAAAGGCTTGAATAGATTGCCTGAGAAACTGTAATTTGATAAACAACTGCACATGATATTAAAAACAGCAAAGCCATATTCAAGTTGACTCACTGACTTTTCACTTTCCCAACAACTCCTGGCCATAAACTAAACATAGCATTACTTAAATTTTCTGAAACTAAAGCAGTGTTCATTAGCAGGTTTTGGTTTAGAAAGCCCGAGTAGAATAAAATTTGCTGACAAAAGTAAACTGGGAAATATAGGAAGTGCTTACAAACAGCGAAATCTGAATAACTCTGTATTCTATTACTGCCAGCTCTATTTATCAGTAGTTCAATGTAAAATTGTGTTTATCAAAAGATTCCCTCGTGTCTAACAATCTTTGGATTTGATCCTGTAGTCAGTGAGGTTAGGAGTGGAAAGTTTTCTGGTGGTAGTGGTGAGTTTTGGTTTGGTTTACATCCATCACAATACAGTACTGCTATGTAGCATATTTGCTGTCACTGTCAACAGCGTAAAATTATTCTCTATAAACTTTTTAACATTTCATGTAATTTCAGATGATGCTGAAGCGCAATTTTCTTTGTAAGCACATAACGATCAAAAGAGATAAAAGGAAGAGAGGGGTGCTACAAAGAACAAAGTGGAAAGCAAAGGAAGATTAGGACAGACACCAAGTCTCTTTCCGCATTTCCTTCTGTCTCCCAAGCCATTAACATCAGAGCTCAGGGAGTATAAATGCTGCCAAATCACAATGCTACCTTTTCGTACCATGTAGTAGAAGTGAGGATGACCAAAGCACCTACAACAGCAGCATATCTGTGTCTATTAATAAGAGTAGTTAATCTACTGGTACTCTATGGATCTCACTCAGAAATGAAGTGAAGCATTGATTTAGGAATGCTCTGGTGCGCTATCCATACTAAGATCTAAGAGTTAAAACTTAGGTCTCAGTTCATTTTTTGATTGTTCGCTTTAGCTCTCAAACAAAATTCCTAACCATTCTTGATAAAGGAAAATTTGTCATAAAGTCCATGATGCAAACTCAAAGCATCAGTCCGTCACTGGTAGAGCAGCTTTACACTGAGCCAAGCACAAAGCTTCCAAGATACGGTGGATGTTTGTGTGTACAGACTGATGCTGTGCGTAAGAACACGCTATCGTACAGATGTTCATTGTGAGTGCACAGCTCACGCTTCCTCCTTAGCCACCAACCTCACTCAGAACTACAACAGCAGGTATCATCGGTCACGTATTGCTGGGCAAGAACAGGCTCCAGCCACTCCAGCTGGCACACCTCACGGCCTGGGTCAGGCTAAGCACAGAATTAGCTTAATGCCGTCTTTACTTTTCCATTATCCACAGAAAGCAGGAGCTGAAGACCCAGCATAGCACCTCCTATGAGTAACTGGTAAAAGTCAAGCCACAACTCTGTACTCAAAAAAGTATTGACCCAATTTACTGAATACAAAAGATGGGTCACACACTAACTTTACACAACTCCGAGCTAATCCCTATCAATAACACTTTTACTGTTAAAACTGAGAAAAAGAGAGATGATGTGTGTACAATGATGCTGTACAGATAACGCAAGACAGAACTTGACCTTAGTTGTTATTAGTAACTCACGCTTTCAGAATCTTTGTTTAAATTCATTACTGATAATTTAATGTCCTAATCCATCTAAATGTTACAAAAACATCGCAACACTGAAGAACTGGTTGCTTTAAAATATTTTCTGGGGCATCTGCTGCAATACAGCTTTTGTTTTCAATGCTCTAGTGACAAAGATTCAATTAACACTAAAAAAGCCATGAAGCATCTAGGGAAATACTTTTTTCAATGGATTAAATGAAGTGACATATTTAGCACTATTTAAAATAAAGTCTTAGCATGACTCCTAAGATATAGTCTGAATGGTGAGTGATTTACAGGCTTTTTATACAGCCCTTTGCCTCTAAGGAATGTAAATAAATCCAGTTTATTTACAATAGGTTTGTTCAGAAGAAGTCAGGTTATTTATAATATATACCACAATTATCTGAACAAATAGACATTTCCTTTGATTGCTAACTTATTTACATTCAACTTTAAAATCTAATTGCTCTAAGAACAGCTTTGTAGTAGACTATGTAGTTATGCAAAGATAACCGAGAACAGTAAGGGCAATATCGCCATTCTCCCATAATACAGATTCATTACTGTATTAGATACTGCCATGATTTATATACATCAAAGAACTTTGTTCCTTTTGTAGCTCTTTAGAAAAAACTAGAAAAGCTGTGTTAAAATCCTGGAAGTTATACCAGATAAGAACTTACACAAACTAAAGAAAAACCTAAGTATTGTTCAAGTGTTTTCTGGGCCTTCTATGACGTTCCTGGGCACAGAGAAGTTAAGTACTTGGCTAGTCTTTTCTAAAGGACAGTCCCTCCCCTAGAAAACTGTTGATGTCTGAGAGAATACAATAATCAAAGGGATTATTATTATTATTATTGTTATCTTCCTTCCATGACTTCAGTGCACTCTGGTATTGTTAGATTCGTGCACTAACAAATAACACTGAGCCGTATTTTAGGGATAAAAATGTGTAATGAAGTGTATTACACAGAGTGACTTCACTACTCTTACACTGCAAATCAACCCCGAGCCTCTTAATGACAAAGTAGGCAGGCTCCGGAGACAGGTGGCTGCATCACTCACAAATGTCTCCTTGAAAGAAAATGCTGTCAGCAGCAATTGCATGGTCCAGAGAGAGAGATAAGCACCATAATCTTGCAGCTACATGTACAGTACAACCATAACAACTGTAGAAAAGGAAATTTCAATGAAAATATGGGAATAATCGATGTCAATAATTAGAGCTTATGATAGTTCAGGGAGGCTTGCATGTCCAGGAAGAATGATTTACTCAATTAAGTTCGGAGCGCCTAGTAAAAGAGTAGGAAAATTATACTTTTGTACTGTCACTACTGCCTTTTTTTTTTTTTGATTCTTTAATCTACAGGAAGTCATATGGTGGTGATTGCTCCTAAAGGGAATAGAGTGTGCTACAGAATGGGAATTACCAAGTGATAGACTTCAACCTTCCAGAGGTAGAGGGAATCTGTAAATCAGGTGTCTACGTATTTTCCAATCTATTAGAGTCTCTAGATGGCACTAGAGCATATTAACTATATGCTGGTCTTCCTTATAGAAGACTATTTTCACTTTCCTGGAGCAGGGGCAGACTGAAGGAATTACATGCGCTGCATCACTGTCAACTTCGATGTGTTCTATCAGGCTGCGTAGGATTTTATGTGCTTGGGAAATGTTATTCCCAAGGCACAGGACAGTGAGTTTACTAACCAAACAGCAGCTGCATAAACCATCTCACTTCGTAGGTTAAAAACAGCTGTCTTCCTACAAACACCTGAGTGTTCTTCAAAAAACCAGCCTCTCCTCCTACCCAAGCTATTTTTCATTGCCTACAAACAAGTCTCCCCCTCTCACATGGCAGCATGTACCTTCAAGCACAACCTTAGGAAAGGGCGCTGTGCCAGCTGTGCTGACAGAAAAGCGGAGCAGCACTCCTGTGCTTCATGGTTCCCTCTGAGCTTCCTTTTCATACAGGAAGCAACGACACTGTTCTACCCTCACGGCAGATAAGGGCAGACACCAGTCTGATTTAGTGAACCCAGCTCTCAAAACCAGATGCACAGTCTAAGCTCCATTCCTTCTGAATCATTCCAGGCATACTAAGTTTGGGGAGGAAGAAGATGTGAGCAGCACCGCACACGACTGGAATCCTCAGCCAACGCCTGGATAACTTTTAGCATCACAAGGAGCGTTCATTTCTACTCCCTTCACGCTTCTTGACCGAAAGCAAGCTGCAGTGCCTTTCATGTCATATATGCAAGGGAATGTCTGAAAAACATGCAGTTCAAACCTGTAAAACTCAGGAAAAGCGAGCAATTAACAAGGGAATTTGCCATAGATTTCGCCTCTACTATTTATTAACTTTCTGCGTTAACTTTTACATCATTTGTTCCTTCAGATCAGTTTTGTTTTCCAGCTGTAAGACTGGGAAAAGTCTGCCCAAATTTGTTCGCTACCAAAATGGACGGTTGTGATCGAATTCCAGCCAGCAGCTGAGCACCACACAGCTGCTCGCTCGCTCACCCCTGGTGGGATGGGGAGGAGAATCAGAGGGTTGAGATAAAGGCAATTTAATACTCATTCCACAACTCCCTTGCTAGGCTGCAACATTCAGTCTCCCTCATTTCATTTGAGCCTCCTAAACTGTGGGGTCTTTAACTTTCCTTCAGTGGATTTTTTTTAGGCTTTTTTTTTTAATGAAAAAACTGATGAAAATAAAAGGCATCTCATAAAAGTGTCATGGAATAACAGAATAAATTCTTGCCCTATTTTAATTAGATTGTGAATCCTGCTGAGTTTAATTATCCTGTCTTATTAGAAATCTGACAATAAGGACAGTACACCAAAAAAATACACATTTTTTTCTGTTGTTTTTTTGGGAAAAGCTGCCACGGTCTGTTTGCATCTCTCAAACTTAGAGGCCAATTTACTCTGTGACTTAAAGTCTTTTTTCATGAGCTCATACAAAATGATAAATAGGGGCTCAACGCCCTTTTGTACAGACTATCACATGAACTCAGTGCCCATTCAAGTCATGAGGTTTCATAACTTATAACCCATAACTCTTAACTTGTGCACCTATGAGAAAAAGGAAGAAAAGAGAGGGACCCAGCTGAGGATGAAAGTGCCCATCCTTCTCCTCCCTCACGGTTTGGACACCCCCTGATCACACCAGGGAGTGGAAAGCTGCTGTCGGATCTGATTCAAAAGCTTTTTGGGTAAGCCGACGTTTTATACCTTCCAGCTTGGAGATTTGATCTTTACCATCTCCGTAAGTTGGCAGATTCTGAGACTGCCAGACAACGGCCCCAGGAGCCAGCAGCCTGCAGGGGAGGGAAGGGCCCTTCCTGCTCTTTCTGGCCACCTCTTCCTGCCTGCGTGCTGCTCCCCGCTGCCCTGACAGCACCGCTCCCAGCGCACCACGGCCTGAGTGCGAGCTGGGCCAGCCAAAGTCTGAGCAGGGGCTGAGCGGGCAGTCCAAACAGCTCAGCCTGTCATGTGACTACAGACATAATAACGATAATATTTAATAGAATAGTTGTATTCACTATTATTTTAATAAAGAGTTTTAGTGAAGTGTGGTGGTATTTAAACCCCACTACTGGGATATTTTGTAATTTCCATTTTAAAAAACACAACTTTACAATTTAAATATTTTTCAAGGCACTACAATAACATTCTCTTATTTGTAAACATAATTGTCATAGATATGGCCATTTTAAGAAATACTATAAATGCAAAAGTCTTCATAACAGTCGATATTATATCCTTATTAAAATTTCATGATTCATAGCAGTGGTATTTTATTTTTATCTACTTGCATTGTTTTCAATATGATGATTAATACAGAGCTAAATCTGGAGCTTCATAAACAGCAGTGCAGCAACATGTACACTGGACGTGAAAAATAATTGATCTATTAATCTTTTCACCTTACAAATACAGAAAGTTATATTTATGCTTTCCTCTATCCAACTTCGTATTTTGGAACAAGACAAGTTTTTAATTCCAACTGCCAATTTGTTGTAAAGGTACTGCCATTCCTCCCACCCACCAGCCAGGACGTTCACCAGTGGACCAAGCGGTGCCTTAGAAGGAACTCCACGGGGCTGGGGGTGCGTTTCAGTGTTACAGAGCCATTAACCGCCAACGGTTTTCAATGAAAGCACTACAACGGAGCTGCAATTTTTCTGTAAATAGTGTTTGCAAAAAGTACTCTTCAGTATAAAGAAACTTGAATAAGAAGTTTGTGTAATAATACAGCACTAACTACATTACTAGGTTAAACAGGGAGAAATATTGTTAAGTAATAAGAGATGGAAAGTAGTAAGAACCTGTTGGAAAGGAGTTTCTAATAAGAAAAAAATTTCTATGAATATTTAAGTCACAAAATAATGTGTTTCCTATTCCTGCTTAGCAAGATTGAGAATGAAATTATAAAAAGTATTAAATATTTGGAGAGAGGGGAGAATTACTTCCTCCATTTATAGAGCACGTAAATCTAAACGCAACAAGTAGGTTGAATCTAGGCAGGGTTAGATGCAAGTTTTAATGATCGTAACTAAACGTTTGCTTTTCTTTTAGATGTTTTGACTACACTGCACATGATTTTCCTCCATCGCCTTCTTTGCAAATGAGCTTCTTATAAGGTAGATTATATATAATAAGCAGATTTAGGGGGAAGTTCAGGAAAAGAAAAAACCCCTGCTACTGTTGTGTAACTCCTAAAAACAAAGACTAAAAGCAAAACAAGCAAAATAAAAAATGAACACAACAACCAAACCAAGTCCAACCACCACAACCCAGCACACACAAGAAAAGCAGAAGCAATATCTTCATTTCAGCAGAGGCAAAAACTCCAAAGGAATCTTCAGCTGAACGAGATGTAAGGGCTAATTTTGATTCAAAAGGCTGATCCTCTGTACCAAGATGCTGATTTCTCCGTACAACGCACACCAGTGACGTACTGGGTAAAGCTCCAGCACTCTCCCAAGCACAGTAATGAGAGGATGTAATCCCAGGGGCAGTGTCCAGTCTCTAAAGGCAATCTGACAGCAACCCAAGTACAAAATGCACTTCTGATGGAATCCTTCCGAAATGAAATCCCAAAGCAAAAAAGTTCTTTCCACGTATGTTCTAAACAGAGCCTACTGAAAACCAGCATTAGGGCACGTAACACCACGCTGTAGCGGTTTTTGCATAGACAGACAAAACCTCGCACTGATATGGGGTGTTCACAGGGCAGAGAATGACTAAACACCGCAGATTAGCCCAGTATAAATTCTCATACTGGGGGTGCGGCTCCAGTTGTAAGAAAGATAAATCTTCACACTGCAAACAGTGTCATGCAAACAGTTTCAGTATTTTCATAGCCTCATGTCTTCGCGTATCCAAGGAATCAAACCAGCCCTGCTTCTTCCAGTGCTAGAGGAACGAGTCTCTTCTCGCACCCTGTGCTGCAGTAACACAGTCATCTCGCAACCGCTACTGCACCACCACCCTTCCAACTGAGCGACCATCAGAACTCCCCAAACAAGTTAGTACAGAATTGATCCTGCCTTTCTGGGCGTTCGTACCATGACTTGTCTTTACTGCATCCATGAAGAAATGCCTCTCTCCACTGCTGCTTGTTCCTTATTCTCCTACACACCAGCCTAAAATAAAGATACTGTGGAAGGGCCACTAAGCTGCTTTGTACACGTAATGTATTATTACTGTAGGGCCTCTTCAGACCAGAGCACGCCTTCCACCTTCAGGTAAAGCTGTGTACTCTTGAGAGAATTGTGCTGCCAAACTACAGGATACTTTCTATTTTGCCTTGGAGTTACACCTACTTTACAAATGCAGTATTTGTTTAATAAACACAGAGATACATCATAACTACCAGAATTAAGGCAACAGATATTCCACATAATTCTGATCTTAAAGATATAAAATTTTGAGGGTGCCCTAGGAAATTGTATGCTAGATCTCAAATAGAACATATGGGCTTGATTGATATTGAAATCCCCTAACGAGCTTCTAACAGTGTTCAGACTAAGATGACTACGGTAATTCTGTCTTCTAGATGCAAGAACTATCATTTATGCACCAGTGAAGACATTGAGACCACTTGGAATTAGGATACTCCTCCTCAAGAGAAAAGGTTTTCCCTGAATCGCAATAGTATATTTACACTTGTTATTAGCAGAAATACCTCTTAAAAACATACTTCTTCATAAATTAAAAAACAATAATAATAAAATTTCAGGGTATTTAGAAATATTTGAGTAACAGGAACTACAAATGCTTCTCCAGAAAGTAATAGAGACAGATGAGCTGCAGAGGACAACAAAGGTTAATCAGAAGAAAGACAAACGATCTTAAGTGTAAAAACAAAAAGATCATAGTCTAGGGAAGACAAGTGACAGTATAAGATACATGGAAGCTCTCTGTGGAGCAGAGAGGGTGCTATGTGAGGTAAAGTACATCAGATAGGAGTAAATTAAGGCTGAAATGAGGAAAAAGATTCTAATCATAAACATCTTGAAACTCATGACAGCTGCTAGGAAGAAAAAGCCCCACATTTAGCCATTTCAGAGTTTGTGAAAAGGACTAGATGGCGTGAAATAACAGAGCATTCCTCTTGCTAAGGAGCAGAGAGAACCTGTGTCAGAACTACGCCAGCTCTGGTTCCCTGACCCTCACTCAGCGATATTCTACCACAGGGCAGAACATTTCCTCTGTATAAACTGACCTGTGACAGAAACAGGAGGCGTTTTCTCAGGTAGGCACCTCACAATTCAGCATAAAGCAGAGAACTGCATTCTGAAAATGGCTTCACTGCTTACTCAGAAATAGGAACTCTGTGAGGTTTTAAAGTGTGGAGTGGCAAGAAATTACCCAGATATAGGATTTATTTATGCCACCTCCGTTTCGGGTTTTGCTGGGTGGTTTGGAGTTTTTTCAGTACAGATGTGTTACCTAACCGATCAACATTACAGCTGTCTCCATCAGTTAGGTCTCAGGTCTGCAGTTCAAAGATGTTGAGTCAGATTTAAGGGGCAACAGAATAAAAAAAAAAGACAGAATTTAGTATTTTCTACCTAATCCTATACTTAATGCGATCAGGAGTAACTCTGGGAGGAACCCAGAAGGGACCCTACGAGAGGTCTTGAGTACCTGAGCAGGGGCAGAGGGAACCCTGCAGCCCTTTGTGCAGAATGGCTGGAACCAATGAGCTGACCCACTCGACCTTCCTTCCAAGCTGCACCATCTCCCACGCACAGCAGGGAAGGTCATCGTTCTCTGTGCATACCGGGGATTAAAACGTTCTGACATCAGCTCCAGTTAGTCTCCATGCAGTCAATTTGGGCTTAGGACAAGCACAGCTTAAAAGTTCCAGTTTATTGGGAAGCACCTAGTTTTTATGGATACTGCAGGGCTAGTTATGATTTATATGTGACTAATAGAACCTTTCTTCCTGCATGAATTTTCGCTTTTACAGCTAGTCTCTCGGGTAGCTCAAAGGAGGTAACTGGACAGTTTCCACAAGTGACATTTCAGCTCTAGGGTTTTGGACAGGTACAGATACATGCAGTGTAAGTACGTTCTAGAGAGACCTACATACTAAAACAACAAGCGCGTGTTACTTCATTAATCCTTCGGGAAAAAACTAAATTCTCGCGGTGCTAGTTATCCTATTGCTCACTTACGTAAAGCTCTTCAGCAAACAAAACTGAGCTGACTGAGGCTCTGGCCTGAGGTGCAACATGGATGTCATTTAACAAATCACAGCTCTCTTAATCTGAAAAGCCTAGAAATGATGCAGAAGCCTCAGTGCATATGATTTGTGATAAACTCCAATACCAAAAATTTCTGTGAGCTATGCATGCTATACGATAATACATTTCCCAAACAGCTATTTATGCAATATATGGTCCTTGTTAATCATTCTCATTCAAGTTCTGTGCCAGCACATTTCAGAGTTCAGGTGAGTCACAACATAAACCTGAAGGAACATAACGACAACGCAGATCATACCTGGCAAATATTATCTGCATTCAAACCAGAAAAGAGAAGATGCATTCATTCTTGACACAGCAAATTCAAAGTTAGGATGCTGGCAACCTAGGGACAGTAGCATCTGCACTGCTGTCAGTGTTGGGAAGACTTTCTGACTGCATTTATTAGCCGCATAAACAGAGTAACATTTTGTGTTCCTACATACAGACTGAACTACGTTTGTTTGCTCATTGGTAGGTTGGTTGTAGTCACAGTTCCCTCCAGGGATTCCAAAAATATTTCCCATGTATGAACTCCTTATTCTAAATTGATTATAATCAAACCATTAGCTCTGGAGTAAGGTATCTTCACATGTGTAACATCCAGCTGATCAACAAGTATTTTTTTCCAGAAGTTTCTGCAATGGCATTTACCTTTACAAAGCAACCTCACGAGTACACAGCAGGCCAGAGCACTGTTTCCGTATTCAGTTTTCAATCCAGGGCAATTCTAACACACTCACTGCAATTTCTGAGTTCCCATCACAGTAACTGCAGTCAGAATCTGGATCGCTTTTTCATACACAACAGTTATTTGTTCAGCTGGTTACACATTTGGAAGTAATTTCCAGTGCTTTAAAATAATGTCAGATCTATCCATCTTTCTTTCCTGCCTCTCACAAAATGAAATAAAAATCTCCATAGCTCCGAAAATGTCCAATCCTGCAACTTCCTGTTTATTTTCAGAGATGAGTTACCTGTACCATTCTTGTAACAGTTGAGCACATTTTTCCTACATTCACCTTTAACTGTCTGAGGTACTTCCAGCAGCCATCCCCGTTTGAAAATAGAAGAGGACAATAGCCATTACCTTACTTAGCTTGCTCATTTTATGAATAACAAGGTTAGTTTCTGGTATTACTCCCCAGAGTAAAACATGGCTGAAGAAAGCGGTCAAGGAATTATCATGCGTCTATTTAACCTATTTGTAGAAAGAATTCCATGAAGACTTTACAGCTAGACTGAAGACGTACTGAAGAAACACCCTACACAACTTCTGGCTGGTGAAAGCGCACAAAGAAGACATCAGTGGAAACCAAGGCTTCCTTAGAAGAAAACACTTGCTCAGGCAGAAGAGAAGAGCCACAGGTGCCACCCACACAACACTAAAGGCTCACACCTACCCATTCACCACTGTCATCGCTCTCCTTACATAAGGCATACCAGTCTGCTTTTAAGAGAGCCCCTGAAGATGAGTTTGGTCTCTCAGATTCAATGAGGGCCTTATTTCTCTGGAAGGTGTTTGGAAATGTTTTTTCATCATTACCTAAGCTACCATGAGCCAAGACAATTGTCTGTAAACAGCTGTTGGGTCCACCATGAGGCAGTTAAGACTTCTTATGACTTCACTGGAAATCTTTTGTAAGCAGCAGGAGATTCTGCATCTGCCTTAAAGGTTTACATTAACATTCATGATTCACGTTCACGGCCCTGGTTTCCAGTGAGGGCTTTGAATGACCAGCAACGGCAACTTTGTGAAGTGGTTTGAACAAAAAAGGGTGAGACTGTTAATGAAATCTCACGAGGTTCTTTCTGTTACTCTATAGAAGAACACAGTGAGAAGGGGGACTTTATGAAGACTACTACTCCATTTTCACTTTTAGGTTTGTTTTCATTTTGTATGGAGACAGACACGGGAACTACAGCTAAGAGCCATATTCTGCTTCACAGGGAACACCAGACTAGAATTAAAGAGTTATCTTCCAGGTAACACTCCAGTAAGATACATCATGATGCAGAATAGTTTACACTGATACATACACATAAAAACTTAACAAGTTCAGTATTATTTGGTCAACACTACCATATTGCCAACAACATGTTTAAAGAGTCTACGTCCTCTCACAGCTGCTTTTTTCTTTAATTCCAAGAAAAGATTTTCTGTGCACCAGGATTTCACTGACAGCGTTAAAATCCATTTTGACAATCACAATCACCACATCATGCAGAAGTCTCCAAAACATCCTACAGTCTGTGTCTGACTATACTGTCTCAATACTAGAGACACCAGAGAGGTGCTATTCTCACCCACCAGCATTAATTACATTTTTGCTAATTTTCATTACTATATTATTTGAGGCACCACCTGTGATTTGATTTTGTTGTCATTACAGTTGGGCACAAAGCCACTGCACAACTGATGGATAAATTTTACCACAGTGATTTTTTCCCGTGTTTCAGAATCCACTTACAATACCCTATGGAAACAGTACTGTGGAAGCAATGATTCATATTAATCTGAGTTTTGCTACTCCTGTTCCAAAACATACCTATCGCAATTAACTTTACTAATTAACTTGGCATAAAATAATGAAGTAACATCACAGACACTCCAATACATAAGGGAAAAAAAAAAAAGGAAAAGCCTATTGTTATTCACAACTGGTGGTCAGCCAAAAAAGAGTATCTGACAGGTTGAGAACACTACTACAGTTGCAAAACTCAGAGAGATTCAGAAGAAAAGCTTTGAACTGCTGAGTCAGGATCCTATTCCGCCAGCTAGAGGAGTACATGCCTATCGTCAACCGTGTAAGTAGGCCAGCTGGACTTATTTGCATTATGGCACCTTTACATAAAAAATGCAAATGAAGCATCAGATACAGCTACTTCAAAGAGCCTGCTCCTGAGCCTGCAGCTGGGAACACAGTTAAATGCAGAACTGAATTCCACACACTGTTCCTGCCCATATGAAGCACTAGATAGGTACTGCCTTATACTCAAGTTCCAGGCATAGGTATTTTGTGGGGTTTGGTTTGGTTTTCAATTTTAATAAACACGGCATTTTCACATTTCTGGCCCTCTCAGAAGATCATATGTCTCTATATCACTGATGAATAAACCTGAGTTATAGATGAAATAATACAGACATCACATTTTCAAAAAGCTCTTGTACAGGAAAGAAACTATTTTGTTGCAGGGACCCTTCTGCGAACCGGAGCCCGGAGTCACAGATCGTACACCAATATGGTTAGGAATCATGCTCCGTTTATTGTAAACAATGTGCAAATATATATAGACACTGCAAACGTACACGCGGCTACTCAAACACGCTAATTGGTTAGAAGCTACTGTCCACGCGCTATCACTCAAAAGTTAATTGGCAATCCCGCGCACTGCACGTGAAGGTTCAGCTCCCCCTACACTTTTTCTCATACTTTTAGCATCTTGATATCACTTGGTAAGGAATTTTGTTTTTCTCTCAGGCAGGCCCTCAAGGACGGTTCCCAGGGTAGCTTACGCTGGGTTAGTCTCATAATCAGCACACCTGTCATAGCCTGGATTGTTCACGGCCATGAGAAAAACATCATGTCCGTTTTCCCTCAGAAATTCTTCCAGACTATTTAAGAAAGAGCAAGTGCAGAAAAGAAATATGAATATATGTAATCACGTGCTGCTGCTTGGGAAGATGCTCATTCTTACAAAGCAGATTTTTTGCATCTGTCAAAAGTTTAGAAAACAACAGAAATATACCTGAAATATTATGAGGCAGAGCTCGAACTCGTAAAAATGAATTTGTGGATCTGTGAAAGTAGCGCCAGCTGTGAACATGTGCCTTGTGTCAAACCACAACAAACAGGAGGATATTTCTTCAGCTTACTACGCTTTAAGAATATTTGATAGAGTGCTCCAATAATGAGACCCTTAAGGGATACAAAAGTAGACACAAAGTGAGCTCGGGTGGTAGCTCAGCAATGCAGTCAACTTAAACAACAGGGAGAATTTGCTCCTCAGTGTGTAACATAAGACTAACTGCTTAGCACAGTGCTGTAAGTCAGTGCTAAGTAAGTCAGTGACATTAGCTTGCAGACTGTTTTAAAAGGGTTTTGCAGCAAGAGGAGTTTACCAACACCAGTGACTTGCGGAGAGTGCAGTACCATAAGGGTGCTGATGGCACCGCTTCCCTCCTTTGTCACTGGAGAGGTTCTAATGGGATTGTCTGATAAAGACAGTTGACACAAAAATATCCCGATCTGGCAGTCTGGTGCAGGCTTCACAGGGCTTAGTAATTTCTCAGAAGTGCTGAAGGACAGACTAGGTGATAGGAAGGTTAGAATAAATTAAGAGGCAAAAATACAAATTTCTGCATTATGTAGATGGTGCATAAAAGGCAGATGAGTTTTGGGGAAAAAGTCTGTTAACTGGAAAAACACAACAGCCTGCATCAATTACCTTCCTCACTCTGCATCCTCTTCTGCCAGTTTTTACAGTGTTTTTACAAGTTCTACCATTCCAAAACCCAATCAAAACAGTTCATGTTGTAGAGGTTTATGCTTGATTTTAATAGAATTCATGTGAAATTAAAACTGCCTTTCTTTTTATTCATTTTCAGTGTAAAAATAAACAGGCGTCTCAAGTTTCTTTCCCTGTATCAGAGTAACTTCCCCCATAGTACGTACTTATAAAACATACACTAAACAGTACAGATTGTTTTAGCCATCTTTTTGACTGGCCACTTCTCGTACTGCACACCACATATTTTTCTCTTAGTTCTCCATTTATCGTTTTATTCATTCACAGTTTTCATTCATTGGCACAACCTAAGGGCAGGTCTGTCAGTCCTACAGATGCTGAAATTACACCTTTCAAAAGGCAAGTGCCTTTTTTTTTTTGTTACTGTTTAAAGCAGTGTTCAAGTTCACCTACGTTTTCACTGAATGAAAATATTAACGAGGTAAAAAGGGAATCATGTATACAGCACCCTCTCCGCTCTCAGTGAAGAGCAACAGAAAAAACACCCCACAAAAAACAACACAAGCCCAAAGAAATATCATTCCTAGAAGCCTTTGGGGAGGTGGGTATTTCAAATGAAGTGACCATGACTGTCAAAGATGTAATTAAATTCTGTATCTAGCACACTGCTGGCTGCAAAAACACTGCAGGGCATTCTGCTATTCCATCAGGGGTTCACAACTCATGCGTTCTCTTTTCCTTGGAAGCCCTCTCAAAAATGGTATTGCATCCCAACCTTCAGACATTTTGGGGTTGCATTCTCAAACAGACAATAACTGGAGGTCAGGACTAGAAGAAAAAGAGCAAGTAATCACTGTTTTGATAATTAATATGCTGGTTTTCTGTTGTGTATTTAAAAAAATAATCTAAAATCCTTTGGAATTTGTTTTGATCATTAACATCACAATCTAAAGTTATGCTAAATTCACTTCACTGAAATGTTTCTTTACTGTGAATTTTAAAATCTTGTAAACTATTTATGAAGAATGAATTCTGTATGGCTACTTTCTAAAAAGCTCGTGTGGAATATTCTGAGTTCTGCTTTCTGAACACAAGATAGAAGAAACAATGATGGCCGTTATATTAATGAATATGGAAAGAGAATGTTCAGTAGGCGGTTGTTTTGCACACAGTTAGCACATTTCAAGGAACGAGGCCGTCAGCAGCTGAAGCACCTATGGGCAAAGCCCGATTTACAACAGATAAAGCCACATGACAAAAGAACCACAAGATCTTAGGGCTTCCCCATATCTGTTTTCATACCCATAGATGCTTGAAAATTCCAATTCCTATTTCAGGAAGCTACAATAGATGAGATCAGCCACTATGTAGATTGAAAGGGCATGTTCAGGGAGCCCAAAACGTGTGGATGTAAAAACAAAAGACACAAACCAAGTTATCTTGATTCCATCAAAGCCAGTATAAAAATCTGTGAACACTAGTCCTAGACTTCAGGACATCAAGAAGCCCAGGTGGAGTGGAGTCCAGAGTACATCCTCTCCAACTCTGAGTAGTTTAAGATTTCATTTAAGAATATGATACTTATCTTTTAAATCTGTATTATATTAAAACCAATTCAACTTAATGTGGAAATTATCAACAAAAATAATCCAAACCCTTTAGCTTTAATAGCACCTGTTCCATTCTGACTTAAGGCAAATTCCGATCCCCATTCGAAGTGCTTCAAATTTCACGTAGTTAAAACAAGTTTCTGAAGACTAACTTGCCCACTACATAGTGAATTTCAGAGTACCTTTCTCAACGCTGATTAATAATTTATCATTGTTTTATACTAAGGCTTCTATAAGGGATTGATCTGCTTACAAAGCTTGCAAAATAGCAGTAAACTGCACTCCAGCGAGCACACACTGTGCATGGTCATCTGTATATATCCATTCTGGAACATCGCTCAGACTGCACAAGGAAAACCCAATTTCAACACAAACTTTTTTGTGACTGCTGGAAACAGAAGCAAGTCTCAGGACTGCACAGCTCACAGCCTTGTGCAGACGGTCTGGTGCTGCTGCAGGCTTGCGAGGCAACCAACACAGGCAGGGCTAAAGGAGGAGGCTTGAAATACTTGCTCTTGAAGACTGGGTGTGTGGGGGGAATCAAGGCAAAGCCCTCCTTTTGATCAGCAAAACTAAATGAAAAAAAATTCTTAAGTCAGAAACAAGAGAAAAACCTGTATGAATTCGCTATACATAATATTAGGGAAGCTGAAGACAGGAAGTGTAGTCAAACTCTTGAAAAACAAGCTCACAAATCATATTGAAAAAACCCAGGATGTGAGTAAGCTTTGGAGAAAATTTCAACTCAAGCAAACACTATAAAACAAAGAAAATAAATTTGCATGCCCAAACCACTCAATGTTCAACCCAGGTTAGGATCTAACATTGTAGAACACGTGCCTAGAAGGTCTGTACAGCAGTTCAACGTTTAGTGCTTTGTGATTAGAAAATAACAAAGCTGTACTCGTGTATCACTATATATCCGTGTGCAGAGAAGGTACAACTGCCCAGCTCAACAGTAATCACAGGGAATTGTTTACCAGTCCCCTTCCTTCACTCATTCCATCTGCACCATTATTCCAAGTGCTATTTTCTTCAGTCATCTAATGCACCTTTCAGTTCCCAAACTCCAGTCTTTGTCATCTGTTTGTACTGTTCTCCAGTATTCGTCTTGTCTTCTCTTGTTATTGCAATGATGTTTACCTAGCAAATCCCATTTTTCTGTAACATTGCTTTGTATAGCAACAAAATTTATGCAGCTTGTTGAATAGAGGACAAGTTCCATTCTGCAGGCCGACTCACATTCACAGAGTTAATATCTGCAGTCATATAAAGTATTCCCGGTCCCAGCCTTTTATTGTTGCATTATCCCATTCTGCGAATCAGAACAGGCTTTCTCATATTCCACAGATATATGTGCTTTCAACGACAGGGCGGGTTAATATGCTAAATGGAATCGGAGGAGCTCAGATACAGACAGTATGCCTTCAGTGGACTGTTACCACAGCAGGAACCCTCATGAAAGTTAGCGTGGGTCAGTGAGAATAGAAAGGATGGATGAAATGGGACGTTTTGACGAAATTAAAACTTAATTTTAACACAGAACTAGTAGGACTATGAGCTTGCAAACTACTGAATGTTTATTCTAAAGGACCATGCAACCTCTTTGATTAAGTCGAAAAGAAAATCATAGTTTATTGCAACACGAGTCTGCTCTGGATCGTAGTTTGATTTCCTACTAAATTCACTCAGTTCATCTCCCTTCAGCACATTCAACACAATTTGGCACAGGAATAGAAGTAAACTAATTTCCCTCAGAATCCAGGGCCAGTGGCAGGCAGGGGTAAGTAGGGGCTGGGGAACAGGGAGGTTCCTATAATTTACTGCAAGTTATCAATACAAAGCTTCATATTTTCAGTTTATTATATTGTAAAATGAATTCTTAGCTCTAGCTTGTTATATTGCAATAAAAGCACTCAGATTTATAGGATCAGACTGCACATGCATCTATATTTCATTAAGTCATTCCAGCAGAGAGCAGAGTTACAGATAAAGTTCTCGCTAGTAAAACATCTACATTAACAAAGGGACAGCTGAAATAAAACCTCTCAGGAACATCCTTCAACCTGTAATTACAAGGATGCACTTTCCAGTTATGAAGTACTCTTTAACGACCTTCAGGAGGGAAGTGTAGGTAATATTGCCGACTGCTAACATCACACTGCTAGTATGGGCAGCACCTACAAAAGAGGCTTGTACTGAATTAGAAATCATTCTCTATCTAGCAAACAGAACACTGGGTCCTCAACAGATTTCAGCATCTGGATAGCATGACACACTTGCCTACAGCGTAATTTGTATGAGAATGTCGTAGAGGCATTCTCTCATTTTTGGTGGATTATTTTTGTGTGTTTGGGATAGGAACATCTTTGAATTCAAACAGATATATTCAGGATTCTATTCCTCAGTTTCCACATATAAAAATTGGTCAATATCTATCTTGAGAAGAGATTTATTATCCACCATCAAAACCACAATAAAGGTCTATTGACGCTACCATTCCTTCTGGGTAAAGAACTGCATTTTAGCCCTGTATACAGCACCCCAAACCTTTGATCCCTGTAGCAGAAATGAGAAAAAAACGAGTTCCTAGGCGAGATGCCAAAACACTTAGACAGCTTTGGTAGGCTCCTTGCCTCCACCTGACCTAGACAGGTCACTTGGATGATTCAAATGATGGACACATGAGGTGCACCAGGGTTAAACCACTCTCCTACATGGCTGAAAACTGAGAACTCTCTTTCCTACAGTTGGGATTGTTGGGACGTGACAGGAGTTACTCAGGACTCTACCTGAAGTTACCACGTTGTTCCTTGTTAATACACAGGAAAAGACACAGGCCTGCCAAGGGTGTTTCATGAAGCGTACGTGTTGGAATAAATCCGTAGAAGATGCTCTAACACGCACTGCCATGATGGCTTGTATCATCAAATCACAACGTGCTGGCACTAGGTATTACTTTCACCTCAGTAAAACAGGTACACAGAGAAGGTTTGTTTTTTTTTTTAACATGCCTTGAAAGGACAACTGATATAGCTACAAATGAGTCTGAAACTGTGCACAAAGTCCACAGCTATATATTATTAAGGACACAATAAATCACGATTATTCTTCAGAGAGAGCTGAAAGTCGTATTCCTGCCAGCTTCTTGTTTTCTGTCATTTCTCGTTACCATTGCAACACGTGTCAATGTTCAACAATGACTGCTGCAGCCTTCCTGCTTGATGGCTTAGGATGTCATAATCCAAGTTCAAGCTTTATTAATCTTCCCATCAATAGAGGCCACAGAGTGTCTGTCACACTTCATTTATATGTGCCAAGAGTAAATAAACTGCAGCAAATGAAAACTCTGGTTATAAATACAGACAGATGTCAAGTGGTTTACGTAGTTACCCGAGCTGGTATTTTCTACTAAAGGTTTCCAGCCTTTACAAAAAGCTTACAAAGTCATACTTGAAGATATCCCCATTTACGTAAATATTTTTAAATTAATCCTGTATACAAATGAAATAAAAGTACTATTAAATCAATGGCCAAGTAGGAAGAAATTCGTATCTCAGTCTGTGTCAACATGTACAAATCATCCAACTGGCAACTGGCTGGTAGGGAAGTTGTAACATCTGAGAAAATTATTTTCAATGACAGGCACAATATGTAGCCCCACCTGTGAGTTTAAAAAAAGCAAGCACTTCCTTGATTTTAGCCATTCAAGGGAGAGGTGGAAGATGATCTGTTCAAAAATTCATCATGCAAGTCCATACCGAGCATTTTACTAGGCAAATGATGGTTACCACTAGTTTAACAGCGCTGAAGAAGGTTCTTGGAGATACACAGCAGGTTATACTGAAGGACAAACTGACTGGCTGGTTTTACACTTGGTAAGTTCAAGGCAAGGGAAGGTGGTATTACTCATTCATATGTATGTGTTTTGCTCATAGCTCAGTTTCTTGCTAAAGCTTGTGGGTCTTCACAATATCAAGTGACTTGCTGATAAAAACAGAAATTAAAATTGAATGTAATTGAGGCAAGGCACGTAGAAAAAACCAAACTATAATTTAATCCTCACAAAGATGCCTGAACATTCTCTCTCAGGAGTTAGAGTACTAAGTTCTACTTAAAAATCCAATCTCAGTAATGGTGAAAAAGCAAATCTGACACTATTTACAGTGAAACACAGCACGGAAGAGGACATGCAATAACGGCATCTTACAAATCCATGGAGCACTTTCATTCCACCTCCTGTGGCAGCTGTAATTCTCTCATGAAAAACAAATAGTGAAAAAGAAACATTCAAGGAAAAATGAAATAAAATAGTAAATTTTAGCCTAAGAAGAAATGACTGACAGAACAGCATAACACACATTTCTTAAAGAAAAAAAATTTTTTTTTGAAGGGGTGACAGAGACTAAAGCAAACAATGTGTAAATATTGCATGTTCCCTTTCAGTACAACATCTATGAATAATAAAAATTAATTCAGGATCCCTTGAGCTATAGAAAATGCCTAGGTATACGCATGTGAATATATAGGGATATATATTTTGTCCTGGAGTTAACTATATTAGAAAATTTCCATTTGAAATCCATTTCCTAGCTATACATTACAAAATAAAAATCCTGTGGATTTTATTCCCTTCTTTTAGGATATCTTAAGTCAGAAAATATTCTATATTCCTGTTCAAAGCAGAACTCCTGGGAGTTTTCTCTTTCTAAATCAGTGTAACCGGTTGCTAGAAGAGGCCATTCAAAGCTGAGATGCTCAGCCAGCAGCACATCGAGCAGTAAGCCTAGTCCTTGAACCCTTTGCAACACCAAAAGGTGGCACACATCACACGAGTCAGTGCTGTTACACCATCCTTCCAATTTCTCCATCTTGAAAGTAACATACCTAAGAAAACAGTATCTAACTAAAATCACTCTACTTGTTATCAGTAACCTGATATATATATACACACACACACGTCTCAGAAACCTCCCTTTGATTTACAACTAGGAACCTTGTGTCAGTTAAATAAAGCAAGGCAGAGGGAAATTCAAGAGGTAAACACTTAAGTACAAGTCTTTATACTTGTTGGAACCTAAATCCCTGGCAAAGGAGCCTGCACTTTTCAATACTTCCCCCAAGATTTCTGTAGCTGTTCCTACAGATATAGGATTATATTTAGCAGAAATTTTTCTGCAAACTTTCTTCTAGTAATAAACCAAAACACATTTTTAACACCTGACAACCATTTTTTCTCATTGAAAGGAAATGCCAAAGAAGAATTGAATATGTTGAAACCAGACGAAATATTTACCTAACAAAACCTGGGCTTTTCAATCCACTTACCATGGCTCTTCATTGTTCTGAACCTTAGGCAGCCATCAATGCTAGTAGAAAAAACCCTAAACACTGCACCTAAAAAGAATTTATTCTAAAATGTATTTTGTTTTGCTAAATTGTTTGTTCAGTTCTGGCAGCAAATGGTTTTCTTTTACCTGTTTGTGATGTTAAGGGGGGCACTAAAAGCTCCCTGAAAGCTCTATTTGTCAATGGCAAGTCTTAGCTCTACCGCTGCAATGCCGCTGCTGTGAGCTAATGGAACTTCAGACAGTACTAACCCCTCCTGGAGTCTTGGTGTATTTTCTTTTCACCTGTAGATGTGATAACTTATTTACTGTTGCAACTATTTTGAAGCTTAAAAGAAGCTTTTAAAAAACACTTCTCAGCAGTGAATGATGGTTAACTAAGCAGACAGGTCAAAAGAAAATCAATAAAGACAACCTAAGGTCAGAAGCAAGACAGTCAATGCTTGTACACAGTTTTAAAGCAACCTGTCAGCAGCAGATGAACAGAGAAGTAACACCGTGAGCAAACACTAGGTTTTGCTTGTATACTGTCTTCTCCAAAATCCACACGTGCAGCTTGCCTGATTCACCCAGGAACGGCTGACCTCCACTGAGTAAAATTTACTCAGAAGTTAAAATATGTCCCTCAATCACCAAAGCATTATGGAATTATTTTTTCTGACTTAATTTCCGATGTTTAAAGTTACTGTAAAAATAGAGATAAACCTGGTCGTATGCAATGAAAAGTTCCCTTTTGCTAACGCCATTCTTGTCCGTTTTGATTCTTGTCATTTTCAGTCATGACGATCACGGATGTAAACTGATGTTCTTCTTAAAAATGTACTTTGAATAGAAAAGGCATTTGTCAGAAATAGCCTGCATAGAAAAGTTTAGCTAGTTCCACTTCTCTAAGAGAATACAGAAAGGAAAATGGTGGAGGCGGAGCTGTCAGCGGGAATTTTAATTTGCCATACCCTTTAGCAGAGCTCCATTTGCCTAAACACCAAGAAGGTCCCAGACTAAGAACACACAGACAGTACTGCACCAGACCTCTGATAATTTAACCCACACTGAAAGAGCCTACATGCTTTTACATTTGGAATTGTAGTGACACAGCTTTTCTGTTACTTAGGAAAGGGGAGAACCAGCACATACTTGTTTAAAAAAAGACACTATTGTAACAGTAAAATATAGATATAGTCACAGCTGCTGTCTGCCCCTCTTTCAACCCAGGACTGAGTGACCTGGGCAGCCTGATACTCTCAGGTACAAAGACAATGACACCCCAAGGCAAAGGGGATATTTCAAAAGAAGCCTGACAATACAGCAAAACATCTGAATCCAAAACAGTTAACACCACAAAATTCCACACTGAACTATTCCTGATAGATCTACAGGAATGGATCAGAGAAAGCAGTTGCTTTGCTAATCTGCTTAGCTTAAATAGAGGCAAGACAGCTAATATTACCAAGTCACTGTTTATTTGTTAAAGGAGAAATTCTTCAGTATCCATTTCTTAAAAAAAGATTGGTTGCTGAAGCTCAGGAACAATTGCGGGGAGTGGGTAGCAAAATTTCCCTTGTGATTTATTGCCTATAAAAAAGTAATATAATTACAATAATTGACTGCACCCTATCACCTGTAAGTGAACAGACTTTGGGTAAGGTTTTCTTCCTGTTACTCAAAGCACTGGTTTTCACACATTTCAGCGGGACAGCCTTTAATTTATACTGATGTGAAAGACTGGAAAACCTGAACATTTCCCATCACACGCAACATGAAGCAAATAAAGATTTATACAAATATTACCAATGCATTACAACGTTACACCACTGTACTTCAACATGACAACATCAGTGAATTTCTTGGATAGAAACCAAGCAGGAACTCGCTTCCCTGTGCTAGGCTGATTAAAGGTTTGCCCTCGTTTCCTTCTGTTTGAGGTCTTGGTTACATGCCTACAGGGTGACACTCTCTAGCAGATGCAACATGATGCATTTACTGCATTTACTGTCCTGACTGGGCCAGAACTGGCAACTCAGCTGACCCTACTGCTTAAATCTGGAAGCAGGGATAGTTATCATTGACTTTAACACACGCAGTATTTTAGGCAAAGTCTCTGCGAGCTGTCAGAAGGCTACAGCTACTGACTCACCAAAGGTGAACCTACCTATTAGAAATATGAGTCTACTAAGAGGCTGAGTTCGAGAGTTTTCCACCAACTTTGCTTTTTGTATGCCACATCTTGTGATTCTCAGACATAAGGGCATCATTCCCTTAGAGAGTTATTCTCGTGAGTAAATTCCTGTGTATATATTCTTTAAAAGTCTTTTGTAAATGCACGCTTTCTAGGAAAAAAAAGTGATTTGCAAAAGATTACTAGCTTGACATTGAACTAACATCAGATAAGCTAGAAACGGCCCAGTTCTGCTCAGCAGGGCTCATTTTGCTTAAGCCAACTGAAGCATCTCTTACTAACCTAGCAAAACTATTTCTATGTGACACTACTGCGGGTGTGAATAAACCAAACTGTAAGCAACTTGTAAAACAGAATATTTCAACAGATAAAACCCCCACCTTAGCATCCATTTATACCTGGTTTACTCCCAAATTTAACTTACCCTGTCTGTAACTGGCAATCGTAAGTCCAATACTCCAGCAGCTGTTTCCCTTAATAAGTCTAGAATTTCAGCCCACTACCAACTAAAAAGGTTTTAAAAAGAAATAATATATTGCTATCATTTCTTGTTCTATTTCAGTCCCATTTTCATTTTTATACATTCACAGAATGTTTCTTAGACCGCCTGAAACGCATCTTCTCATAAATGCCCTTTTCATCTTTTAATATAGTCATCTGAATTCTGAAAAACTTTAACTGTTACTGTTCTGCTTAGTCTTGAAGTTCAAGAATTCTGAATTGTATTTATTACAGATGATTTTGGTGAGCTATTTCTTTACTGAAATAGTATGTGTTCTTCCACATAATCTCTTTAAGAATGTAGGATGGCACTCTCTTTCTCACAGCATCCTAATAGCTCCTCCATACGCATAACTGTCAGGTATTCAGAAGTCTGGAGCAGTGCTGTTTAATGTATTCCAGGCTGGCAGTCAATTTACTGGGTAGAACATGACTTTGTACTGATACTATAATTGCTCTGTAAGATTTGTTCAGCTCTGCTTTGGTAAAGTACCGTGACTGAGCAAATTTAGAGCGGGTCAGAAGGAAAGCTGCAGTCGTGGCTGAGCGCGGCGTGTGTGTGCTACAGCAGCTCCCTAGACAACCGCTGCTCAGGGCTTCACTGTATAAAGCATCGAGACTTTAAAAGAGACAAAATGGCAAAGAATGAGAAAAATGACATTAATATATGACTTCATGCTGAAGCTTTACCCCTTAACAACAGCACTTAGTGCTTCACACCACATACAGAGATTAAAAGTGGTCAGTCGCATTCTTTTTGAGGTCAGTAGGATTTTAATTATTCAGTATTTTCCTGCATCAAGATCTACTTTATTCTAGTTTGCAAGGTCAGGAAACAGGGTCTTCTGGATCATGTTCCTCAAGCAAAGGAGATAACTAGAGATAACTGCTATGGGTAAGACTGAAAATGTTACTCCTAACAAAAATTCATCTAATGACCAAATAGCGAATCAGATTTTCATCCCTGGCATGGTTAATAATTTTTACTGAACTACGGAATGACTTTGACACAAACGGTATAGACACTTTTCTGTGAAACCTTCAGCTACAGAAGTTATTCTTTCTCTCTTATCCTAAACTGTTGCATACTTGCTGCACTGCTTAACCTGAATTACATGAGCAACATATTTCTCTGCCTAAATTTGCTGAAGGCAAGAAAGGCAAGAAAATATCCATTAATAGGTTTCTGAGCAGCAAATGCCTGATGCTATTTCTTTTTTAAGAAATTTATTACCAACCATTACCTACTATGACATGAAATCTCAGCAGG
>NW_010407818.1:18085-42041 GCF_000710305.1 Buceros rhinoceros silvestris | reverse complement strand
AGCAGGAACCACAATTACACTGGAAAAGAAAAATTTTATTGGAACTACGCAGAGTTAATCTACACAGCCGATGCAGTAGACAGGGTGGTTACCTTGTCTTAGCCAAAGAGGAAGTCACAAGATGACAAGATGACCCGACAAGACAGTAAAGGTCTCTGAAAAATCCTGCATTCTGGTGCGGCGCCGATGTTCTCACTGACTCACAAAGTGTAACTGATTTAAAAGCCTTGAAATCAAGGCACGTGCATCAGAAATTAATTTGGCTCAATGTATAAACAAGAAAGTCAACCCTTCAGTTCCACTTGATTTCTAATGAGATTTGGCATTAGCAGATGCAAATCTGAATTATTCAGGTCTTGGATAGGAGTTTTGAGGACAAGAGAAATCTGTTTCGTATCGCTGCACAGCACTGCAGGAGTACTAGAACAGGTCATTCATCTGTAGTCCCAGTAAAAGCAGCAGAAGTCTAATATTTATTTGTAATCGTCTCACATGCTCCAACTTTCAACATAAATGTAGAACCTATCATGAGTAGTTCAGTACAAATAAAGTTAGCCCTATAAAGTTAATTTTTTTTTCAGAGGAGTGCTATGCACATATTATCACTGCAGCTTTGTATACTCTTTTCCTCCATTCACGCTGCTACTAGTGCTTTTAGGCAAGTTTGTAGGTAACACACTTCTTGTCCTAAAAATCTGCGATTTTCAATGTGCAATACTTCCAAATCCTTTAGCAACTTTAATCCTACAACTCTAAACAAAATAGACAGCTAGAGCTTGTGTTACTTAACTTCCATATGTGGCTGCGGTATTTGGCGTTTTCTTAGCGGAAACGTAACAGAAAGCACTTTCTTCTAAAGCAAACAGCAAAGTAGTTTTTCACAACCTTTTTAATTACTCTTCCTAAAGCGTCTATATAATATATGCCACTCAAGATTAAAGACTACCTTTTATAAAATCAAGAACTGCTATCTTCTCTTTTCCCTAACCTGATCTTGAGAAGAAAAATCTTTGTAAATTGTCCGGTTTACCTGCCGCTTCAACAATAGACTTTTCCATTTCTAGCACACAAACACTGTGCCCATCTTTAATGGCATAGAGCCAGATAGGAAACTACTCAATCTTCATCAGCGTGACAATATGACAACACACATGTGGCTAAGCATCAGCTCCTCACAGCAGAATTTCAGCTATCAAAGCCATTAGAAAATGACATACAAGTTGGTTAAGAGGAGATTATAGAGGCACATAGAAATACAAAAGGATTCTAAAGAGCCAGGTCTTTGAGCAACCTCTGAAGAGAATTTTTAATGACAGGGCTAACAAGGGGGTGACAGTGGCAAACTCTGAGGTCTGAAAGTTGCAACAAAAAGCATACTTTTGCCAGCTCGCTTGATCTTACTGCCCGAAGGCAAAACGTTAGAAATTCAGGGGGCGTTTTTAGTAAACTTGCTGCAGAACAACATGAACAAAAGGCAGGTAAGGTTTGCAGAAATGAGAACACCAAAGAGCAGAACATCCACCCCCCAGCAACTTCGGTCTCTGAGTGGAAGCCTGGTGTGTAACCCAGAGTGACTGCAGTGATCTCAAGGAAGCCATGCCCAGCCCTGCCTGCTCTGAACTCAGCACTGATCCTGCATGGAGCAGGAGAGCGGAGTAAGTTCCTCAGGGATCCTGCGAGACTGTGTTTGCACTACACAGTGATTCAGCTGCTGCCGGGGAAATGCACAAACGTTGTTGCTCACATACTTTAAAACCGTAGCAGACACGACTAGCTAAGACTTACAGCTGACAAAGGAGAACAGAAGAGAGAGAAAACCAGGGTACTGGTGTTTTGACCTCCTTGCTCTTGAGAGAAAGCAATAGAGCAGCAGAAGTACTGACTGAAGAGCCTCACCTCTCTTTGTATCACATCTGTAAGGCAGACAGTGTGGCAAAAATTTTGCTGAGTCCAGCTCACGAGGCATTTCAAATTCCTCTCCATATTCATGCATTTCATACACATTAGATGTGATCAAAGAGGAGTTTAGTATATTTGTTTAATAAGGGATAGGTCTGCTTTGAGTTTCCCGGGGCAAGAATGAGAGAAGAACATCTGTGTCATGGTAATTGAACAGTCCAATTTGCATGTAAGCATTGATATTCTTGTGGCACTCGGTAATTTCTTAAGCAAGTGATACTGGAAACATTCTTTCCTCTGAAATATTCCTTCACTACTCTGATTTCCTCACAAGTAACTCAAGATAATGTGGTAATCATATAATGCTTTCATTGGGTTAATTACAATTTATTCAGTGTTTATATTATTTAAAAGTGCTATTTCAATTTTCCTCAGAAGGTTTAAAGGTGGTTCACACAAACCATCGCATCTAGAAACAACATTAGAAAGCAAATCATTAGATGAAGGATAATTTGATAAGCTTTTGCTTTATTCTTGACTTCTAATTATCATTACATCAATGTCTATAAAGCTAGAAATGAAGAAACAAAACAATAAATGCATATTTAGTCCAGCTCTTGCCTAAAAGCCTACTGTAACTATTGGTAGTCAATATTTAATATTAAGACAAAGCATGTCACATAGTCTGGTGTCATTAAACCACATGTATTAAACTTCCTGTCAGATGTTGAGTGTTAAAGATGATCGTAACGCTGTTTCTGAGGCAAAACCTCAACACCTCTCAAGATAAACGTCCATTTACGTTTATTTGGACATAATTTACAGACATAATAATGATGCTACATAAAGGAGAGAGTTACTGTTATTTTAAAACTATTTTGTGGGGGTTTTGGCCTGCAAAACAACCTTGAAAAAACTGTAAATGACTGTCAGGTACATTCCTCCTTTGTCTGTATCATTGCTACCTGGCCCCTCGTAGAAGCAGCCTGTTGTTACCTGCTTCATTGCTACAGATCAAAGACTCGGGGCTCTGAACACCCAGTTCACTGATTCAGGTTTGTTAATAAACTAAAAACCAATAATCACGATCCCCTAATATCACAGGCAAAGTTAAAGTTGTCCCCTCACCAGATCCACATTTATGACCTTACTGAACAAGTTTGAGCAAAAGAAGAATATTTTGTCCAGTTACATAAAGCAATATGGTTCTTTACATCTTTGTAGATAGACCAATATAAAATGCATACGCTGACAGAATCTGTCTTCAGTCAGTTCTACAGGACTACTATGAAAACTTACAAGCTCTATGCGTTAAGAACTCAGTATTTAGAAGTTATCAGAAGCATACATGAATAAACACGCAAGCCTTGAGGCTTTTCTTACACTGCATTTAGAGTGCTGTAGTAGCATTGATTTCTGAGATAGTCCCGACTCATAAGAAAGTGAAAGGACAGGCAAATCCAGAAAAAAACCTCATCACCCAGAAATTATGGATTTGCAGAAACAGCTAAAGGCAGCTTTTCTTTCTCTTCCGTGTAGGATAACTATTTTGATGTACTGGGGGTTTTTTGGTTTTTTTTTTTGAAGGGAGAAATAAATCCAGTGGGATTTGTTCTGGGAAAATGTCTTTTGAAAGGAGTAAACATCAGTGTCTCAGTGTAAAAGGAAATCTATGTAGTTGTCATATGCAATATAAAAGGTTAGCCTTTCAATGCGCTTTGTATTCCTGACATGTAGATAGACATTAATGTACCAGCTATAGTGCTCTAGTAAAAACATCTCTTCCAATTTTTAATCCAGCCTCCTAGAAACGAATGTCTGACACTAAACCCCTTCAAAGAGCTTAGACTCTCAAGAGAGATTTGTGTTTTATATGTACTTGTCATTGTAATGGAAAACACATTGTCCTAATGCCAGGTTCTTAAAGTAAGGAGGTCCCTTTACAACAAATATCAGAGTAATTCCGGGATTTACAAAGTAATAGCAATAAGGTTTCTCTTAAGGGTGGATTTTAGCTAATCCTGTAAAAGGCTTCCATGCTTCCTTTAAAAACCTCCACACATCTGAAATGCAAATAAGCTTGAAATGCAATGTGTTTATAAACCTGGCGATGATTATGGGAACAGGCACAGTTATGCAATAGGGCTTTGAGTTTATCTGTGGAATTTACAATCACAAACTTCATGGATTCCTTTCAAATCTATGAACTCTGTGGACATGCAAGACTGAAAAAACTTCAGGAGAAAGCTGATCATTGCTTTATTTATTCTGTCTTGGACTCCAGTTCCTTAGAGCTTCTGTCATAAGGCTAATGATCTCTGGTCACTGATCTAAGTGCAGTCCCACTAAACATGTAATTATTCTAAAACAAAAGAACCTGGATTGAGGACTTACTGCCAAGTCACTCTGGCAGTGAAATCACCTCAAAAATGTCTTGATAGTTGATGGAGGCTCATCAGCGAGGAAACTCTTTTTAGCCTTCTTCAACAGCTTGAACAAACAGTCATCGGTGTATCAAAAGCTCAATGGGAAAGCCCTATCTCCATGAACTCTGGAAAATTATTACATAGTCTCAAAGAAGGGGAAAGAGCACTGCAGAAGTTTAAGAAAGTCTCTAGTCAGAAAGTTCACTGATACATAACTTCTGTTCTAATCCTTAAAATCAATGGTGAGGTTTAATTGCTCCACACAGCCATATTTTTTTTAAACCTGCTTGTACACTGAAGCTAAGGTCACAAGCATTAATAAGGATTAAATAGCTGAACTGATCTAATAATCCCTCTCTCTTTCTCTCTCCCTCTCTCAACATATTTATGCAGTTTCCTGAGTTGGCTTTCTGCCATTTGAATGATCTCATTAGGCTTACCAAGGAGATGAAGGAAGAGATGAGGTCCAGACAAAGGGAGGGAACCAAGGAGCATGTGCTCGAGTGAAGAAAGACTGTCTTCAGGGACTACCTAACGATATCCTGTTATAAAATAGCTGTACCTCGAGCAGCAGAGACATTCAAGATTCTTGAGATGACAAACTGGATATATTCGTTGGACAAAAACTCTATATTGAAGTGACTATTTGGTCTCTAATACTCAAAATATCTCGTTTAGAGGTAACTAAACTGTGTTGAAGTGGGATGGAACTGTTAGACATATTCTGTTTGCTCATGCTGCTGCTGCAGGCCACCTAGTACACTAGAATCCTCAACACCAGCAACCCTGCAAAAGGTTTTATTGAGCATTTATCCGACAGTGGAGGTCTTACAGAGTACAAAACAAGCAATAGGACTAAATCTTAGCTCTCAGGAGTGACTCCTATACAGAAAATCTGTATCTCTGAATCAAACCTAGACATTTTCCCTGGGTTCAGCGTGTGTACTCAGTCTGAAGTCTAGAAGCTTAAAATAATTGCAACACATAAACAATACCTGAAGACATCAGACAGGATGCTTGGCCAGATCCAATCACAAAGCAATCAAAGACCACAAGGATCCAACCATCAGAACTAACACAGCCTTGTTTTTTAAGGTATGGATTAAGAAACCTTTAGTGGTTTCACTGGAGCAAGACCAGCAGCCGTAAGTTAATAAACGTTTAATACAAAAATAAATGGCAACTTTCTATTAAAAGAGGAGACTCAAACAGCCTGTTTCATTGCAAAGCCCATAAAGAATACATTACACTAAGAGCAGAATTCTCCTCTGAGCAGCACAAATCCATGAGCATTACACGTCTTCTTTGCAAAGGTAAAAAGGAAGCAAAGACACGACTGAACTATCCTTATCGACAAGCCAAAATCATTTACAGCCTGGAGCAGAGGGGCCTATAACCCTTGACATCTGTGCATCTTGTCTTTTTGGGAACCAGTTTCTTTTTCCCTCTTAACGTGGGTTTTCATTACTTGCCTGGTGGTTTTGGTCAGCTGCATACTGAAATCTATCTCTTAACACAATTTTAAGTATTGCAAAACACAGACAATATTTTGTCATCTGCAGTCTTTCATTAGGCTCAGAAAAAGAATCAATAGTCCCTTATTACATGAAGACATAATGCCTTAGATTGAAACAGTGACATACTAGGTGAGTCGATATGAAATGAGTTCACATAAGGATAGCCAAGAACAAAGAGTGTGAAATACCAAGAAGTGGCATAGCTTTCTACTCGTGCTCTGGAGAAGTTTTACGCTTGTTATTTAGCACCTAGAAAAGAACAAGAGTTTTGAATCTAGATTTTTATAAAAGAGGTGTTTAAGTGACTGAGCCAGTCTCCTCAGAAGGAAGAAACAGGGAATGTCTAATACAGAGATGTTTTGGGCTCATTGATTACTTCTTATCATATCATCATCTATATAATTACATAAACTTCATCCTTCTAGCATGCACAGTTATGTGTGCATGCAAACTGCTATTCAGTTTTCCACTAACTCAAAAAAGTTGCCTCAAAGAAAAGGACAAATACTATGTGAAAAACTGAGAAACAATACCTTTCATTTCAAGTTGGTAAGTAAAGCTATGTCAGTAAACTTCCCTCAGGAGATTCAGGCTGTGAATGGCACATCAAAAGCTTTTGGAGCCCCTCTAGCTCATATGGAATTCTAAGGGAGTCATTTTTAATTCCAGATGTAAAATTTATGAAGAGTCATTTTCAGAAGAGAATTAAGCACGTAACAATTTGCATCTTTCCTCAAGTTAATAAGGCTCTCTAAAGGAAATCTTACTCATACAGGTGCTGCAGACTAGAGCAATTCATACAGATAAACTCAGATCAACTTAATCTAGCTACGTCTACCAATGGAACTACAGCGCTCTGGGCTATGAGATTTTTCAAAAGCAAGTAAGCAGTCACTCCCAGTAGAACCGATAAAAATTACAAGTGAATATAGACATACACTCAGCAAGTCACCTAATTAACCCAACCCAAGGGCTCCCTTCTTTCATTTCGAATGCCATTATGACAATGTTATTAATGTTCCCATCTATCTATAACATGTTAGGGTTGAAGGAGGAAAAAAAAAGATGACCAAGAGTACACGGTGGAACTTCTGGTAAGATCTCAAGAAACAGTTTACCTTGCAGAGGACATTAAAAGAGAACTAATTTACTCTAGGAAAATGAAGGTTGCAAGGCAAATGCAAAATATTGACACAGCACGTATTAATGAGCCTAATAAAAAAAAATAATTAAAAAATACGTAAAAATAGGCCCCAGCAGGAAAGCAAGAGCTGTTAACTAAAGGGACCTAGCAGTATTGTAGTGCATATAATAGTTATAAAACACTGTCAACCTACCCATCTTTTCTGACACAAGCAGCCCACTCTTACAAACTAGAGAAAGATTCACTTGTCAAATTGCAGTCATATTTCTCTTGGAAGTATCTCTCATGCAGAGAGATAACACCTCCTGTGTTCTAGAGAGAAGGTGCACCACAAGACATCTTTTGTGACTTGTGTCAAACACTTCCCTCACTTTCTCAGTATTATTATTATTTGCCAGCACGATCACCTGTTACAGTTCTGTAACGGAAATACACGGATGTGTGAAGTGGCTGTCTGTGTACATGCGTGGAGATACACAAGTACCATCATTTAGTCATGAGTTCAACAGTTTCATACGACAAGCAGGTATTTTATATTTCAGATACTTCAGAAAAAAAGAGAGTACACTTAGCAATTTTCAATACTCAGGATCATATACAGAGAGGATGGAAATACCGACTGTTTTGTCCAGTCAGCGTTTTGGTTATGTTGTACATACACACTCAGAGTAGGGGGTTCAAGGAGTCAAGAGACTCTGCAAGTTTCGGTAGATTTTACAGAGCCAATGGTCACTTCTGCCTCCTCTCCTCCTCTTAAAGAGACAGACCCTGCTTTTTATCAGAAGCTCCTGATTCTCTGCTAATCTGATTAAATGCCCAGGAAGCCAAAACCAGTGCTAAACACGGATGACTTGTCCTACATTCAGAGCATGGGAGTTGAAAATAGTCTATGAAATACGGGCTGTTATTTATCATTCATCATTCCCTACCACCATAAATACTCTTGCTTTAAGACTTCTATGTATGGAAGGTGTAATTTAATCAACAGCACTGCAACACAATACTGTTACTGTAAATCTTGACTGCTGCTGTTTTGAAGAAAGAAACAGTTCTGCAACTGAAACATGAACAATGCTTTGCATTTTTCTCTTGGAGACTAACACCATTAGAAGGAGCAGTCCCCCCAGAGGTATCTTGGCAGAGTAGCTAAGTCTGTTAGACAAATTAAGGCCATCCATGTATAATACAATCCACGTGTAGTATTATGGAGTAACTGCAGATGTACAGCGGATCAAAACATTTGTATTGTCTCCAGTCCAAAGTGCCAGTTATTAAAGTCAGTTATGTCATCACAGAATCTTCTTCCTGTTCTTGGAGTTCATTAATTGAAACTTGGCAGCCAAACTGCATATTAACTCTGCCTGGGAGTAATTTACATGCCTATTGTGATTACAAACAGGAACTGAAATAAGTAGGACTGTGTTGATTAGTATAAATCTCTCACTGTGCTTTTCTAAAATTACGACCAATATACACAGAAATCACCTATGTTGTGAGGAAATGTGGGACAGATAATACTGCACAAATCCCAACTATATATCTAAAATTTATTCTGCAAAACCCCATACAATTCATGCAACAAAATCCTGCAGAGACACAAAATATGGTATCTTTAAAACTAATTTCTGCATCAGAATCACAGAGGTCTATTTGTCTTGACATTCCTGGCGCATCCGCAGAACTAAATGGAAATAATATTTTGTTTTCAGTTCTCCCTCATGCTATTAACATTAAATAGTTGCCAGTTTGTGTCATACACTAGCTATCAGTAATGTCAAAAAATATGGTCCAATTGAAAGACTGCTATGATGACCACGATATCTACTTCCACCTCTTTCTCACCTTCCCCCTTCAAATACATCCTGAATTGTAAAACGTTCTTCTAGGTCTCATTCACTTTCCCAAAGGATGAGGGGGCCAATCTCTGGAGTGAACCAGAAGCTTGGCAGTGTTTTGTAGGTAACTAACTCCTTTGCCAGGGGTTGTTGGCAGAACTGAAGGCCAAGTTTGAACACCATTGTGCTTTTAAGACTAACAAAGCAGCTCAAACTATTCAACCACCAACCTGTGCCTTACTTTCCATAAAACTCAGCATTATTAAGAAACAATTCTCGCTCATAGGAGTCTACCCTAATGAAAAATTTACTATGAAACCTGGAAACCCGTTTGTTCTCTCCATGTATAATCGCGTATCTTTATGCACGTGTGGATATGAAGTTAAAAAATAGGTAAAACATGGACTTTTCTCATAGTATCCTTGTAAACCAATTTCCCATTCAATGATTCAAAGTTTTCATAAGCCAGTATCCTTTGCACCTTATTTTCCTTCGTGCCATTAGATTCTATTTTGAGTCAAGCTACAGATCTGTATTTCCGCACACAGTCCTTAACCCTTGCCCAGTGCACTCGGTGCGCTATCAGAGTGAATATCTGGAACACGGAGTTAAACGGGAAGACAGGTATTCCGCTTGATCAGCTGGTTTTCTGCTGGGTTAGACTCCTGTACTGACCCGCGGCAGGGACAGAGGAGTATCTGTGCTGGCACAAGGAAAACAGCAGAATACCATTAGATGTGTGCTTATTAAATGAAGACATATGAAAATATTTTATAACAAGCATCACACAGGCATAGTAAAATTTTGATGCTTATCTGAATTTATGCTAGGAGGGATTTAGAGCCGAGACTTTCTTTTTGTTGTTATTCGGCAACACAGTCTTTCTGTTTAACTGGTACTTACTTTCTACTACTGTAATATGATGAAGTAACCTTAAACCTCATGACAGCAACTGGGCGAGGTCAGAAGTAAAAGGAATAACCAGACAATGACACAAGCCACATCTCATTTTTTTTTCCCACTGGACTTAATTCTGCTAAGCACTCTTAATGAATGTATTTTTTTGGTAAGATTTGATGAAAGGCTTGCAGACAAGTGTTCCAATTCTATGAAGCATTAAAATATATGAAAGGAATCAATCAATTTAGAGCCTACACTAAAAATTAATCCTTATCCTGCACTCTGGTTACATTCTCCCAGTACTGGCTTATCTTTGGGTTTAAGTTCCGGTGTCTCAGAACTCACACACAGTTTCACATTGCATACCATACCGTATACGGTGTACAGGCTGACGTACAAGAGATTGATAGCGCTTCGCTTCCACAATGCAGCCACTGCATGGCTAAAGCGAGGTGAATTCCCCTGCGTTTACAACAAAAGCACAGACTACCGTATTTTGAAGGGATTCCTGTAACGCATACAACAATTTCTTCTCTGCAGTATTTTAGTATCACACTCAATGCCAGTCTCTTGGATTTTAAACTCTTATGCCCTCACGCACAGTGCTGAAAGGTCAGGCTTGAACACAACCTCTGCAGAATAACTACAGAGCACAATTTAGAGGGTAATGTGTTAAATTGAACATCTGAGAGAATCTGGACTCACATAAGCAGCCCCCTCCTCTGTGAACCTGGAGTTGTTACAGCATGGACTGTTAAAAACCAGAAATTAATTCCTGACTTATCTCTACAACAAAGACTACAGATTTGAAAAAGTGAAATTAATTTAAGGTGGCTAAGATATGAAGATGAATGAATGTATCTTGATCTTAATATGGTTACTTAGAAAGAGAATCATAGATTCAACATGACTATTTTCAGCTGTAAGAAGTATTTAATCTGATTTTAATAAGTAAAAGAACTTAAAGCACAAGGTGAAGACAAATGTCTTTGTCAGCCTTAACAAAGTACTAGCAGGTCATATGGTAATTAGTTTTTTAATAAGGGTATTTAACTTATGTTTTATAGTAAAGCATAACCAGAAATTAAAATGAAATATGTTTTATATAAGACAAAATTTTTTTGTAAGAAGTAGGTAAGAAATCAAAAGTATGGAAGGAGGCATTAGAGTGGAGGAAGGGAGAGAAGTCCAAAAAACTACCTAACTAAATGAAGAGTCAGGTCCAAAATAAACTGCATCAGATCTGAAATACATAAAAATCCTGAAAATTAATTACTCCTTACATGAACAATAACATCTGAAAAAGGAATTCATACAAGAACCGGGGTGGGGAGAGAACCAAAAAGTACTCTGCCAGAGCCAAAATACAAAACCCTGAATGACATACTCAGGATTTTTGACCTCTCCAGAATCCAGGGAACTTGCTTCTGAATTAAAGTTGATGGAAGGCACCTTTACATCAACCTGTGAAAGTTGTGAGCAGAAAGGAGCTACACTACAGCAGAGCAGTGAAAAATGGATGAGAATGGTGTCAAGCCACCTACAAAGAGGAATAGAGAGCAAGAAAGGACAGTACTGCTTGCTAGCTTTCAGCAGCCTGGTACACTCCCTAAAATCTTCCAGGGGATAGTTCCACCTCCGTTTTAAGGCACTTGGAGGTGTCGAAAGCTGAGTAAGGGGACAGGCAATAAAATGGTGTCAGGGCAAGTGCCTAACTCTTTCTGGTCAAACTTCAACTGCCCACAGTCTTGTAGTGGAGGTACCTAGATCTTCTCCACAGTAAACTCCACCAAAATGTCAGAGGGGGTTTTTAATACAGAAAAGCTTATTTTCATTTAAATAAAAACTAGAAACATTTTCAATATAAAGGACTCAAAACACCCACAAAAGATGGTACTAGAAATGTTAGCATGCAAATCACCTCCTGTCTACTATATAACTTGTGAAGACATTACTTTTTTCGACACAATGGAATTATTTCATAGGTGGCAGCAAAGTCTGGACCATTCCAGTGCCTAGAAAATTCTTCCCACCCCTTCTGAAGTCTGGCTAGCTGGCATCTTAACTTGATACAGTCACATATTTTATCTATGAGAAGTGTAGGCTCCAAAATTTGTTTTACGACTGTTGCCCACCTTATCCTGCAGTATCTGAAACCTCTTCTCTGGACAAGCTTAGCAGCTCCACCATGGAAAAAGTCACCTGAGTTTCCTCATTCTTATACTTGAGCAAATATTTGGTATAGACTGGAACTATTTTCTTCAAATGGATAAATAAACCAAACCTGATTAATAAAATCTCCACCTTTCAGCAAAACTGTTTACGTTTGACATTGTACTCAATATAACCTTCTGTTAAAATTTTATTAAAGAGAAAAAAAAGTAGTAGTCCAAAGATTTGATAAAGTATGTTGCTTATTTTCTCATTTTGCTTTCTTACAAAGTTCCAAAGAGTTCGAAGTTTCTCTGCCATGTTTCGCTCATCCTTTCTCTTTTCCTTCTACCCACCAACAGCCTTCAAATATCTCACAGGCGTTATAAACTTTCCCATTAGAGAATAAAAGCTGATTTGATGGTCGATTATACCATCCCATTTATTCATTAGCCTCACTGAAATTAGTGAGCAACTCAGGCTCTTAAGTACCTTCTTCCACCATTACCCTGAGCAGCAAAATTAAAGACGGAAGAAGAAAGCCCGATTGTATGACTGATACTGTAATATTTGCATTACAGCTAAGCATTTTATTAGAAGCAGAGACTCGTCACTCAATTTTCCGTCATCATCTGCAAGCACTGTAGTTGCAATTTTACATTCTTTGGTTTCTTCTGCCCCTATGTTCTCTAAAAGTAGAGCTCTGGCAGTTTCACTGCAATCAGACTTTGCTACTAAAACATGCTTTTCATTAAATTACTAGAAAAATAAAAATAAAAACAAAGCTGGCATGAAATTAGGTTACACAGTACGAAATTATTTACAGCAGCCCACCAAACCCTACATCAGGGGAAGTCATTGTGTCTGAGTCTGCAGAATTTATGCAGCTTGACTGTATTACATCTGGAGGTCGACAGCTGGTTATTATGACCACCTAATTTATCCGAGCAGTAAATGCTGCAAGCAGAGAAATCTATTCACCTAAGGCTCATGGTTCAGCTGGTTTGGTATTTTACGCTGAAAATAAAGCATAGAATAAATTAAAAGCAACTCTTCCTGACATTTCCTCAACAGTCCATAATGCTCCATGGTGTAAATATGCTAAGCAAAGTGTCTGTGATCTAATTACAAATCTGGCAATGAACCTGATTCCCAATTGTTTTCCAAAATAATTACAATAATGATTTAAAACTCTAACAGTTCTTAAATAAATGACAAAGGGTATTAGAACAACTAAACTACAACTGACAGCAAAGGACTACTTACAGCCTACAAGAAAAAAAGAAATCAGGAAACTGGACTCTGTTAGGGTAGTACTAAAATCTAAGATGGGCTAACTCTGTCACTACAAAAGAAACTAAGAAAGCTGCATGACAGAATGCTAAAAATTAAATTCTGTCTCAGCTATCATACTCCATCATAAAAACACCCGAAACAACCTATATCCTCTGCTCTTACAGGATAGGATTTCTGCAGGAAGACAAAACCCAAAGTTTATTCCCCCTTCTTGAACCTTCTTCATCTAAGATATGCAGTGGTCTCTTCTTCCTGAACAACCAGAGAGGTCGGTCTCATTGTGTGCTCTGCACTCGTTTGTAGCAGTACAGGGTCTCTGGAAGAAAAAGGCCAAGAAAAAAGGAGCTTCTACAGAACCAGTAAAACACTGAAGTTGTAGCCAGAGTTCGAAAACCGTATTGCTAGGGGTCTTTTTAAAAAAACCTTTGGAATCACTACGAAGTTCTCATTCAAAACACTCTAACATACGTGATCAAGTTGTTCCTTCTTCAGTGCTTAAAAACTCTACACAAGGATTTTATTGAGCATACTAGTTAAAAATGCATGTTTAAATGTTCTCATCACAGCCTCAAGATTTGCTCCAAAACCTCATTTTATCAATAACGATTGTATAATTGACTTTAATGGTTACTAGCACTGTAAATAGAATAATTACAGACTAAGACGGAGAAAATATTCTTCTTCAGTGATGACTCTTTTTGCAAAACTTTATAAATCTGGACTTTGATAAATAGACTGTTAATGTCCAGAAACAAACCTTCAAAAGCTGTCAGGGTGTGGAGTGGGGACAGCACAGCAAGGTAGTACAAAACTACTGAGCAGAGAATATTTATAGATTCCCATTACATTTCTTGGAAAAAAAACATGGCAATCATGCGCCAAACACCACGCAGCTGGAATCTCCAGGTTACTGTAAAGTGGCAATATTAATACTCTGCACACCTATGCTCACACCCACTCAGGTATCTCTCAGTATGTGCAAACAGTGATTTAAACTTTACAATGGCCTCATGAAGATATGGCTCACCATAATTGAATAAAAGAAAGCTGCTCACAGAAATAAGCATTCGAAGAGTAAGATTCTCCAGGCAGTAGTTCTCAATCTCACCAAAAAACTGAATACAGACAAATAATCCAAAGAAAGTTTTTTGTTTGTATTTAAAATTAATGAGAACAGTATATGCATATAGAGGAATGCCAGGGACGTTTCTGTCTAAATTAGCTAGAAATTGACTTTTAAGTCAGAAGGTTTCTCACAATTCCAGTGCACAAATGTATTAGATTTTTTTTGGCTTATCAGGCTTGTGCAGGAAATAGGGTATAAAAATCTGTTATTACATTGCCATCACTGCATCCTGTGGCCATACATCATCACTCTAAAGAAATATGAATAAGTAATTTTTTAGAACACTTTCTGAAAATTAAAACTGCTGTTTTCAAATGAAATACTAGTACTTTCAAATTATTCAAGCTTATTTTTAATGTACCAATAATTTTGAAAACTACTCTCTTCATAGGGGAGAATGCACGATGGGGTTTTTAATATTTGGGAAGAAATACAGCAGTAAAAATTGAAAGATATTAAACTTCTGGAATTAGAGAATTGGTTTAATATTCAACTACCGTCAAAGGCAGGTCATCGCTTTGTCAGCTTGAACACCTTGAGATTGCCAAATCAAGCCATCATTTTTTATTCTGTGAAACAGATGTCCGAAGAAATATAATGACAGCCAGGCTAAAATTCCACTGCCTACTGTCACTCCATTACGCCATTACATTTCTTGTGAGTATATTTAATCTTCAGGCAAGTGTTCACCCTTGTGCTGAGCTTGTTGCTCCATCTCAGACATCACTTACTCAGATTGAAAGTATTTATCTTCTTAATGTTGCCTCATAAATCAGTCTCTAAGACAGAAATTCTCGGTTTTCTTCATTCTTATCTCTCCTTTGGCTCATCTATTTTCAAACAATTTACTGGTATTTGTTGTCATTGGATGGAAAAGTTTCAAAATCTTAATGATACATTGAAAAAAAGCCAATTTTTTGTGTTAAAGAGGAAAAAATATTCAGCAATACTCTGTTTTTTGTAAATAGCAGTAACTGAAGACTAGAGCAGTTTCTGGAGAAGTTCCAAGCAATCTCTCCCACTACGATAAATATTACCTCCCTCCTATTGTATGTATTTGTTCCTCTGAGTTTTATTTGTATGCTATTGACAGTATGTTTACACAACATGCAGAGAAAGGAAGGAAAACTCAGAATTCTTTCATCTGAATACGGCTTTTGTAGAATGCAAACTGGCATTTTCTTTTAAAAATCAATGCTTTTAAACGTATTTCCATGTACTTATTGTAATTTGCTAAACGGATGATTTAGATAGATCTGCATAACTAGTTTCCTAATGCCAGCAGAACCTGTTTTTAAATACACACTCCACAATAATATATTGAGTATATATTTGCGGTGAACATTCACAAACATAAACAAGTGGGACAAGTATAATCAGGCCATTTATCTTTTGTCTTAATTTGAATCTGCAGTATCTGTGTGACTTCTGAAAGGATTTTTAACAGAGACTCTGCTTATTCTCCAGTCACAAGGAATAGAGAGAATAGTATCAAAATTAGGGCATAGCATTAAAAACTTGCACGACAATAGCCAACAGACGAGTGATTTATGTTCTCTGTCAAGCTTAGCATTCTCTACCATTCACATTCCAGAAAACATTTTCTACACAGACGTTCATGACACAATCCACGGGGAAAATGCTATGTTTGGTAGATAAAATTCTGAGCAAGAAGCTCTAGGAGCTTTCCTTTGGGTTCCGAAAGCGCTAGAGATACAGAACACACGCAACGACTTTACAACCAGATCTCGTTGGAGATCTCACACAGGTTAATATGAGGAGAGCTCTGCAAGATATTAAGGCACGCAGAAATTCAGAGTTACTCAACATCTACACCGAGAGTGCCACTACCTCCTATGTAACATACTACACGGACAGTTTGGGGATGTCCTATAGGTATGATGTTGTTAGTTCCCTTTAGGGATTCAGGAGCTGCCTCCAGAGATCCCTAATTTAATAACTGCAACTATTTTCAGAAGTGTGTTGTGGGGACTAAATGTTAAAAGATAGGCTGCCTGTGTCAGGAATTGCAAAGAATGATACACAAAGAACTCCCAGAGAACAAAGCTTGAGCAGACACGTGCAGAAGTGCCAAGGGGACAGCATTAGGTGGGACGTTGTCCTACTTTTTTGGGGAGATTGTCACAACCGGATGTCCATTTTGAAGTGTCTGTACAATAATGCACGTAGCAGTTTCTGCATGCAACGTTCTATTCTCGCTGAAGACTGCAAGGTTTTGTCTTCAGGTAATGGCCACTCACAGCAAAGCTGTATGTGAAAATAAAACTGAACCAGTCTCATTTTGCTCCTCTATCATGAAAAAGAGAGTTTATTTCCTCCTAAACTTAAAGAATCTATGAAATTTAGTCCTCGAAAATAAATTACTTTCACTTTTCTTAAACTCTCATTAATGAAAGACTCAATGACTACTGAAGAAAATAAGAGAAGACTGTCAAAATAAAATGTGAGAGTTATTATATACGTTGTCCAAGAAGCCCCAATAAATCAGATTTTGACATTTCATGTATCCCTCATTTAAAAAGTAAACAATCATAATACAGCTCTGTGCTATTTTCTACAGCCTTTAAATAGAGCTGAAAAATATAACTCCAAGAAATTAAAGATGGAGAATGCCCGTAACATTATGCAGTGGAGGAAAGCCAACATTTTCTGCTTTGCAGACTTTAAAGAATCACTGTAAAATAACTAAGGTCTTTTCTTGCTCTTGCATATATGCACTTAAAACATACAAAACAAAGAGTGTTACAATTAATTAATCTTACTAAGATATAATTCCTCTTTCAATTAAAAAAAAATCAATGTATGCTCTCAAGACTCTAGCAGTCACAACAGATCATAACAATAGTCTTTGAAAATAAGGGGGTTAGCAGAAGAAAATATCTTACTAAAATACCAGAATAATTTTCTGTTAGCATCAGGATAAGGCAGTAAGCACTTTCAAAAATCTGAGGGATCAAATACAATTCATTAATTTAATCAGAGTACTTGTTTAGATTTCACATATTCCACCTTATCAAATATTATCTTTCTCTATTAAATTATCTTATACAAACTGACGAGTGCTTCTACCTACAATACCAGTGACATTTTGTTTGGTTTTCAGGATGCTGCCAACCATATTGTTGGTTGGGTGACCCAGAAAAGGAGTGACACAGAAAAGGAACTGATAAAAATTCTAAACAATAAATAGAATTAATTCCTTGGGGGAAAAAGGGACTAAAAATAACTTGAAAAATCCAACATAAAGCCTTTTGCTAATTTATACACAGGCACAAATCAATACCCGAATTGATGCACTATATGTCCTTTTGCACATAAAGCAAATGGAATGACTTACTGGCATTTAATGGAATCGCTTTCCCTTAGAATACAGGGTTGTATAGCAGAGATAGAATGAAAAAAAGTCTAGATTATCCTTTCGAAATGGGGTCTGCCCGTTTACTTATAAAGAATCTGATTCTGTGTTCAGTGCAGTAAAAAATTATTAACATAGACATCAAAAAGATCAAGATGAGATCGAAGCAGAAGAAGAATCCTTGATGGGTCAGCATAGTTCAGTCAAGACTAAGCATAGTACTGTTATGTGCATTTGCCACTGGCTTCTAGTTTGGTTACATTAGCATTATATCATATATTATGATATAGAACTACGTTATTACATACATAAAATTATGTGTGTTATATATGCTCTAACATCTACACCATATATATTTATAACAACATATTTACACCTAACATGCAACATAATGTATAACACAACATAGGTTTTAATATTACGGCTCTATAACATTGTAGGTTGTAATTCCCATGTGTGTATGCAATGCACACATGGAACTTTAACAAGTTCATCCTCAAAAAACTCTTCAATTAGCCTGTTAAGGCTTTGTTTTGACCTTCAAGGAATTGATGCAGTTTTCTGTTCTAATCTTCCAGGAATGATTTTCACTCTCTAAACTTTACCTTCAAAGACCGTTTCTCTTCTGCTAAACCTGCTGGATGAATTTTGCTGGCCTGTCACTTTAGCACTTTTTGCTAAATTGTGGTATACGTTAACTCCAATATAATATTCAATACACTGACTTCAAACAACCTCTTTGCCATCTGGAATCATCCACCTGGTTAACCAGGTCAACCTTTTATCCGTTTCTTTTCAATTTCCTTTAAGCAGTTTCTTGTCTTAAAAATGCTCTGGGAATGAAATTACCTGGCTGCTTCTTTTATGTAACGATGGTAAATTTAAGTCCATTATGACCTCTAATACATCTTGAATCAGATCTAAATTGAGTGCTACATCTCCTCTTGAAGATTTTCTGACTGATTGCTCGAGAAAGCACTGACTCAAATTTTAGATCTGACAGAAGCAAGCATTCTGTCCTGACATGACATTTATCCACAATTTATGAAGTTAACTGAAGCTTCCCACTATTAATATGCTTTGCAACCTTCTTACTCTTTTTTGCTTCATGTTCTTTGTCATTTATCATCACTGCATGGTAGAAAGTACAGATCTGATGTAATTCTCTCCATATTTGGATACCACATATAAATCCAGAGACTCCGTGCTACTGCTGAAACAGCTGCCTTAACTATCTTATCTGACCCTATGGTTTAATACATTGTGTCAGTCATGAACGGTAAAATCCACCATAAAGTTGCAGTGAAACATCAACTTTGAAATTATTACATCAAATACTGCTATGAAGAGGAATATTTTATCATTATGCTCATTTACATGCACCTGATTTTATTCAGGACAATATTCTTTAGGTATGTAGGATTTATGCGGAAGTACATGTATACTGAAGGCTGTTTACAGGTACTTTTCATAACTGAAATTCATAAAAAATGTTATTTGCTATTTCCTACTCCTTTGTTTGCTTATTTATTAACTTTGCCCTCTACTCTTTTTCTAGGAGAGAGAGAACTTAAACTTAGTCCCGAAATTGTAGACCCCCTGCACCGCATGCCATGTGTTCCAAGTGCCTTCATCCAGAACTTGCTTTAAAAGTCATCTATTTAAGCATTTTCTTCTCACGTATTTACAGGGAATTTACAGTCCTCACCCACATGACAGGTTCCCGGGTTCCTGAGAAATCTGTATCCCTCTTCATTACAATATCCTCTCAAATATCACTGAAATTGTCTGCCTTGCTGGCCCAAGGTTTTGCAGAGATGGGAACACAGAATATCCCAAAGACTGGTACACTCTCTTTGCCTTCCAGATAGCAAGTTAAATTTTGCTTTCAAGACTGCTGTGCTATTTGAGCACGTAGCTGGTACACACGCACATCATGATCATTCAAGGTTCTCCCTTGCTAAGATCTTTAAGATCTCTTAGTTTGATAGCAAGCAAACTACCAAAATTCTCCCTGACAGCACAAACCTGGTTGTTTATGTACGCCCCAAAAAGTCACCTCTCAGTAGTACGTTCTTCTGTCAGTTGGAATCCCTGACGCTAGACAGTTATTTCTTCAAGCTATCACAGTGCTGTTATTCAATACCATGACAAGGGTGCATTGGTGAGGGGGAAAGAGAGAGGCCAAGAGCCCGGGGGTAAACTACGCTCCAGAACATTCACTAATGTTTTGTCTGTGTAGCTCTCTACCTCCCACAACAATTCCACTGCAACAGGTCTCAAAAAGGAATGCTGTGTTCCAGAGGGCTATGAATTACCTGGACTGCATCCATGAGCGCACCATCTACTGAAGTTACGACTTCCTAAGAATTGAGGGCTTCCTTCCAACCCTTCTGATCAACTCAGAAATGAGCTCAGGGGATCCCTCCGTACCACCAGATCCCCTGTTTTGACAAGAGCAGACAGCTGTTTTCCGCAGATGTTACACCTTCGTAGGAGACAGTCAAATGAAAGCCCATTGAATTTTGAAAATTCCAAATATTCTTTCATGGAAATACAGTAACATACATGTGATTTGCTATTCTCAAAAGCATTAGGGAATATTATGTATAGAGCACTGGAGGATAAAAAGAGCACGCAGTCCAGCAGTAATTTAATACAATTTCTGCTGCTAGATGAATGAGACAAGCAAGTAGGGGGGGGAGTGGGTGGGAAGAGAGAGTAACCCATCCAAAGGTATGACAGTGATACAGAGAAATACTGCTGTTTTCCACACAACAGCTTCTCCCTCGTTGTCCCATTTGCACATAATCTTCTGCATGTGACAAGAGCTGAATACCATAAATAACCACGTATAATAATATTATATAACTATGCGAACTTTTTCCACACTGAATACCTAAATCCATAAAAATACGGCTCACCTTTAGGGTTCCAACTTTGTACCCTCTGTACCTAAATGCATTAACATATTCTCCCTAGCACCTGACGAACTCACCGCTGTCATGCATCTGTTGTAGCTTCAAGCTACAACTTACCAAAAATCTGAAGTTCAAAACATTTCACCTGGAAATACATAAACCTCAGGCACACATGTCTCCTTTTCACCTCTCTGATGGATTTCATTACCCTCAATTTCTTTGCCTTCAGCACAGTTCTCAAATCACGTTGTTATGACTGGTTTGTTCTCTTGCAGCTTTCTTCACCTAAACAGTACCACTAGCTTCAGAAATACTTGGTTTTATTAAGCTGTTCAGCTTAGGTAAGTGGTAGCTAAAAAATAGGCTTACGAAGCAAATCTAAAACATGGATGCTAGCTAAAGAAATTTCAGACACATTTAAATCAAACAAACAAACCAAAGAAAGCCCCACCAACAGATCTGAAAACATTGTGTGGAAAGCAAGCAGCTTTATTATTTTTTTTCTTTTACAGAATGTTTCATTTTTTTAACTGCAGAAAAAAATTAATTGAAATGGAAACTTAGTGTAGAAACTGATATAGACCACCAAAAATAAACCACTGAGAAACGACCCGGATCAACCACCCAGAAAGCAAGCAAATCACAGAAAGGTCAGACAGTTGTTCCAGACACTCACTTGGGGAGGGGGGAAATCAGGGGCAAATCTCTGCTCTAAATCTGTCCAAGGAAGCAGCTATCAATTTTACGTCTCTCAGGAAATCTCAGCTGTAACACAATGCAATGTACCTCACGCAACTACCCAAAGGAACCTCCCCCTGGGCTGCACAGAGATCGTGGCAGACAGGAAAACCGTCTTAGTATCAACAGCTCACCCTTCAGTTCCTAGGGAGTGATGGTAATGGAACAGGAGTGCGAGTTTGGGTTAACCGAGTGCGCCTCCTCGCTGACGGGTGTATTGTCTATGGCGACTTCCCCTCCTCAGTAAAAAGGTCCTGGCCAGAGTAGTTTTAGTTGCACTGCACTATTTTTTTTTCCAGTCATACACAGTTCAAGATAGGTTTTTGCTCATGATAGTGTGCCCAGAGCTGTCTCAGTGGCTACCATCGTGTTTAGTTTGCCACATTATGGAGTATTTTTTCAATGTCTACTTTTTAAACAAGACTGGTTAAATATATAAAGAGACTCTGTTCTTTCACTTTGATAAAACTTGCCATTATTTCTTGTTTTGACAGGCATTTGGAAAGAGTTTTTCAGTGCTGATCAGCTGCACTATATATTTTGAAATATGTGATCAGAGAATAGTGCTAGTCAGTCTTCTAATGGCAACGACCAGCAAGAACTACAGCACAGTCAGGAGCACAGCCTTGAAGGTAATAGACTCACATTTTATCACATAATTCACAATAAATATCAAAAATTCCTACAGAATTAAATATTATTTGAAAGCAAAATATTCACTACATGATGCTCAAATCTAAACCAGGATAACTTCAAGAGATTTATTTTAAAATGTAATATAGGCACACTGTGTACCTAATGAGTAATTTAAAAATTAAGCTTACATTTAACTTCGACTAGTGGAATTTTGACAAAGGAACACAACAGGGCATACATTATTTAAGAGCATAACTATACTGGAACTTACTGTTCTGGTCCCTAAAAGATTTCACCCTTCCTGTTGCTTCATGGATTTTTTTTTGTTGCTCCACGTGCTTTTTTTAATCTCCTCTCACCTTGCAGTAGCTTATTTCTCCTTGAGAAAGTGAAATTATAACCTATAGATATGTATTCTACATTTAAAGTCTATAGCAATAGCTAAGAGTTCGCTTGAAAAAATTAAGCCAGTAGGTGAAACAAAGTCCCTGTTTGTACATAGTTCACTTTCACATGACATAAACAGGAATGAAGCCGTAATACCAAGCATCTGAATATTGTAAATTCTGGAAAAAAAAAAATCAGTTGAGTCACAAGTTGCGGACTGACGGCAAACTGGTAAGTAAAGAGCATAGACTGTCACGGAGTAAGTCCAGAAATTGAGTCACTCAATACTTTTGCGAATTCACTGACATTCACGACATTAGAATTAGAAAAATAAAGACCAAATTGATTGATGAGAAGTTTTGTTTGGTTTAAGTGTATTTATAGAATAAGTACAAAAACATTTTTCAACGTATTTCTACCAATCACAAACATTTGAGGTAGTTACTTAAACACCTTTCTGACAGCCCTACAGGCCCTCAATGCATCTGCTTGCCATAACGTGTTCTTTTGACTTTCCCATTATGTTTGCAAAGACAGAAGTAAAGAATAAAAAGAGATCAATTCCAAAGAGCAGCTGCCTGTAGTTTGTTTTCCATTACACAAATTGATTTGTAGTGCCTGTGAGATGCATTTCGCTGTGGAATTCCATACTGTTCAAGCACTTGGCAGGCTCATCGCATGCTACCACTCCATCCTAGCTATAAAACCTCGAGGTTTGTTTCAGTAGCTTTGACTGTCTCTATCCCTCAGCAACAGAAAGTTTACAATTCTAACGCCTACAGTATCAACCAAATCATTAATGTCTAAAATATGAAACTGTTGTGACACATATTTCAAGAGAGCATTAATCTCCTAATTTTTATGATTAAATAATTGATTTTTTTCCCTTCTTTTTATAAGAAAAGCCCCTGAATGGTGTCAGTTAATGATTAATATAAAAAGTCTGGAAATAAACATTTCAATGAGTTTTTTAAGTAAACCTGTTTCTCATAAACAGTTTCTTTTTCTTTTATTAGCCAAGTTCAACTACATTTAATATAACCAATTTTTAATGCATAACTTCTAAACTTCAATTAAATGCATACAACCAGCACTCAAATAAAATGAAGGTCCATTCATGATGAACCAGTAATTGCAAATCATCTTTTTCTAGATTGGTTAAATCTTATAAAAAACTTTCCTTGTAGTTTTACTGTGAGTTAAACGGCATTAATAAATATTATTTTGATTTCCCCTTACAGCTACGAGTATTTTAGTGAAAATTCTTTATTCACCTATTCATGGAACAAAAAAAGCTAGATACCACTTTTCTTGCCGTTCATTTTTCAGCTAGAAAATAAACATTTTCTATATTTGGTTTTGGAGTTCCATTAATTCACTCATTAGAATAATTAAAATTCATTTCATATGTTGTCTCACAATGGACATGTGCCTTTAAATGAAATCAGCAATCTGTGCATTTGCATGTGCACGTGCACGTGCGTGTACACAAGAGCAGGACTTCCCTTTCACTTGTTTCTCAGATTCTTCAGCGTAAAGATACGTTACTTGTTCTTATCATCTCCCCACTAACATGATTTGCTGCAGGGAAAAAGGAACAGACC
>NW_010407818.1:15207-17586 GCF_000710305.1 Buceros rhinoceros silvestris | reverse complement strand
TAGGGAAACGCATCTCCAGAACAACACCAACAGGAGCACGTTATTTCCCAGAGGCAAGAACTACTTGGTTCTTTCTGCCCTAGCGAGTCCCTTTTTCCAGTTAAATTCTGCTCTTGAGGATCAAAAAGCAAGTTCTTCATGAGTAGTTTCTGATGTCCACTATTCAAACGCTACTGGAATGTCAGCTGTGCATCTCATCTGCTCACAGCATACTCTGCAACGTACCAACTCTGATGCTACCACACCACTCACAGAATCATAACCCAGGAAAGGCTACATAAATTTACCAAGCCAATCACCAAAGAGGTGACAGAAGTGATTTATTTTCACTAGAAGCAAAATCTTTGACCATAAAAGCCAAGTACGTATGAAAAATGCAGGGCTGGTGCCTTACATGCACATGCTGGATATTATCTGAGCATGCTGATAGCCATCTTCAGCAGCTGACTGCAGGCATTTAGTGTTTCAGAAATCACACAACATCCCATAACTAAGATCATTTCATGATACATAAGTACAAGCTTTCGTTAACATGTTTTTCCAAAATACGTGAGTATAAGCCTTGTTCTGGAGAAGATGTGCATTCCAGTCTATTATTTTGCCCACTAGTGTAACCATATTACTGGATTAAAGTATTTTAATAGGCAAGAATACAAGTATGTATTTAAGCTGTGTGAAAAACCATGTGTTAAATTCCCAGAAAAAAAATTACACTACAAAAGATAAGATATTTAATAATTCATGGGAAAATGAACTTTAAAGTGCTGTCTGCTATATTGCTCTGTTCACACTTATGAATTATCTACACAAGAACACAGTGTCAACTCAAAAAGGCATTTTCAAAGGGATTACACTTTATTTCAAGTGTTTTTTCCAAGCTATGCTACAAGATCACAAAACTATGGCAGCGATTATAATAAGCAATCCCAGAGCAAAAAGACAAAGCAAGCCACTCCACTGATCTACGAACATGTGCGAGGAGGCTAGTAGGCAGAAGAACATTATTTACCTATACGATATCCACGGATGTGGTAAAGAAGCAAGTCACAATATGAATCATAAATTCTACTGACCAAAGAATTATTTTTACACAAGTGGAAAGCAGAAATAGTCACATGCAGTTTAAGAGGAAAGGAATGTTTTCTTCTGCAAAATTTAAACCAGTGCTTGTTTGATATCCTCACTAACAACTACACAAGTTTTGAGAAAAGAAAGATATTTCTGCAGACTTTGAATACTTACCTATCAAATCACTATATAACCCCTTCCCCTGGAAGGGATTTTATTAGCGTTATGTTTTGAAGGGTAGAGCTATTCTTTGCATGAGCAGAATAAGTTTCCCTCGTGCTTCCCGAACCATATACTAATTGCACCAGGAAGGAAACACAAGGCTAGGAATTAAACTAAACTGACGCATCCACCCAGCTGGTCTTGTCTCCTTCCGGCCTCACTTAAAATGTGAAAGAAATGCATTAATTAGTGACCATGCTCTCACCATGTCCGGTAACTTGTCCTTTTCAAAAGCAGCAGAAAAAATCCCATACTCTTCAAAACGTATATGTGTCATCTGAATACAAGGTTTGCTTGGGTGATTTTCAAGAAGACATTTAAGAGCCGAACTTCCTGCAACTTCTGCTTTTCAATAGCTACATTTGGCATAATATTTGCTCAAAGAATTTTCCTCTTATTGTTTGTTTTTCAAGTTCAGGTTGGAGATGTTATTATATTTATTAAAATATTTTAAATTTTACCACACACTACCCCCAAATTTATGGAAATACCTTCTCCAGAAAATGATACATGAAACAAGATAAAAAGTTTAAGAGGATCCCATAATTGAATCTGACAATTTCCTTTGAAATCCAGGCATTAACTTCATTACTCTGTGTACACAAAAAAACCACCACACTTGTGGATGAACACTGTCACAGAGAAAATGAACTGTTAGAACAGAAATTAGCCATGACTTTAAAATTAGACTGGGACATGGCTAGAGCAGGAATCGCAACAACTGCACCTTTACTCTGCCCTAGTGAATGCAATCTTCAGGTTCCAGCTTTCACGGCATTTAAGGAACTTTTTGAAAATCACATAGCAGCAGCAGCAGGTATTTTTATGCCTGCAATTTTATAAAGGAAACTGTTATAAAGGGGATTTTATCTGCCATTATTACAAGGTCATTTAATTAGCTATCTTTTCTTCAAGAAGTAGGTTATTGAAATTACCAAGGAGTTTGGTTTTATTTTTTTTCAAATGATAAAAAAAAAAAGACCAAGTGCAGGGCAAAAGCACCAACACCAGAAGAATTTTTTAAAAGAGTTCTTATAGTTGGGAAAAACTGAAATGCAGATGTTTAGTATGTATGCAAATCGATGCACG
>NW_010407818.1:9806-15090 GCF_000710305.1 Buceros rhinoceros silvestris | reverse complement strand
CACACACAACTCTCAGATAAGTAACAGGCAATTTTGCATACACGAGTTATCAGATGCAGTGGCTTCTGGTAGAAATAATCGTTAGAACTGCAATTCTTCAGGCCAGCGCTACTCAGCAAGGAAATCACGTAATTATCTGCTAAATAGTTTTAGCATAATAGTAACACATACACTCAAGAGTTTTGCTGCATATGGCTAATTGGTGTCACTAATTATTCACAAATATTTGTCTCCCATGAGCTGCAGGAATGTTATTTTAAATGACGTGCAACTTCTTCCTTTATTCAAAGCTAAATATTTCTCCTAGGCCAAATCAACCTTTTTCATTTTATTATTCTAGTATTTCACTTTTTCAGTGCAAAGCATTAGAGAAATTTAATCAATCAATTTAAGGTACTCTGCCTTTCATTCTTTCCCACAGCACATCTATTCTGTGTGCTGAATGAGGCAGAGGCTTGCTGAGGAGTGAAGTATGGAATGCAACTGAAGAATGCATTAAGAGGGCACAGTAAATTAACATCAACTCATGTCTGGCATGTCTCAACTCTGACCCTGCATATTATGTGTAATTTGAGGTTGGAAGGAGGAAAGATGAAAGGAAAACTGTAATAAGTGCCTTGTCAAGAGCAGCAGAGTTTGAAGCATGTAATGTCAAAAACACTTAGTAGCTAAGCTTCTTGCCATCCCCAGCATCGAGAAGGAAGGAACAGAAGAGCTGTTTTATCAGTCTGGCCTTGTGCTAACGAACGGTACAGACAGCATTCCTCTCTCCTTTCTGGCATTTGAAATTCAAGGATCTGCTACCTGGTGCCACTACATGACATGCTTGTCTTTGGTCCCTTTCTAAATTTTTTTGGGGGGACAACAAGTGTGGGCAACAACAGTGATACAAAAAGAGCAAGTTTTCAAAGCCTGTCCCCACAAAATCCAAGTAGAAGTTCTGCAGAGCAAAGTAGAGGAAGGAAGGAAAATGCAACATAAGACAGTGCTGCAGCTACTCTAAACTCTGACATCCAGCAGCCTCAGCAGATGGTCTGTTACCCCGCGCTGAAACATATCTCAGTTCCTCTCAAGCCAAAGTCTATTCTCACCTTCATTTAGTACTCCAGCTGGTAACGACTGGTAAACAGCAACCTGGATTTCTAAAAGTTAGCCCATAAAGAACAAGTCCAATGGACATCAAAGAAAAGGAAAACTACACAAAGTTGTTTATGGACAGCTCTCTCAAAATAATCACTCACCAACTGAAAGGGACTTTAAAGGAATGACAAACTAAATTAAATGTTAATGCAGCTCATCATACACAGAATAGCTAGTGGAAATTTTATAATGTTATGATCAAGTGTCCTTTATTTCAAAATTAGAGCAGTAGTCCTTTTTTCTAGTGTGTAGTAAATCATGTCAGTTAGACATTGATGACTACACCGAAAATAAAACTAGCCTTGAAACAAAACAAACAAAATCACCACATATTTGACTCCCTGGTTATTCTGGGGTCAGGTTATGCTTATTGATCCATTCGAAATGCATAGCAAATAGATTCCAATTTTAACAAACATATAATATTCCTGTAGGTCATCAAGATCACTACAATACTAGTTAATAATTTTAATTGCAATCAATAATTCCAGGACAGCCGTTAACCCCCAAATTATCAGCGATTTAGATAACGTATAAGGTTTGTTTATTTGGAGAACTCTGAATGGCAGGAGAATAGATCATAACATTTAAATAAACAGGTTCCTTGACAAACCACTCCTGACAGGTACTGTATGATCAGGCAAAATTGGAAAAGTATTGGCTAAAGTAATAACAAGCAAAAAAGCTGGGATAGTATTTCCATCCTCCCCTCTGTCCTGTTTAGTCACGGTTTAACAGAAGCTCCTGGCAGTTAAAATGTATACTTTCAACTGCAGAATTTTCATCTTTAAATACATGACTTTTAAAAAAAGATTTTATTAGGAATTATATAAGAAAAAAAAAATCTTATCTTCTCAACAGCGATAAGAAATCAAATGTGAAAAGTAAAACAGGCAAAAACACTCAAAAAATAGTTACCTGGTTGTTTAAGTCTCTGGAAACATGCATGAAAGAGCGAATTTTAAGGCAAGTTAAAAAACAGGAAATAAAGAGAACGTTTGCTGGTCACTTGGAAAAAAAATATCCCAGTCACTCAAGGTGAAAGCAAACAAGAAAATGACAAACAAAAAAAAGCAATGCCTTATATAAACCTAAATGTAAGTTCAGCAATGCCCAAGAGGAACGTACTTCATTTTGTTTGAGGGGTTACAGAAGGAAATTCCAAGCGCATTGGGGTTTTTTCTTGTTTTTCATGTTCTAACACATTTTTGAGGCAATTGTTCAGATTTTTATGAATACTAAAACTTTTAAAGTGTTATTTTTTTAATGTGATAAAATGTGAAGAAATCAGTGTGCAAATATCTACAGACTTGAGACATTCACGAATATTTGAGTCCACTGTCCCTCTCCATTTGTCTGTCTTATGATCTGCCTAAATACCCCTTAATTAACTAGAAGAAAATACGGCAGGTGTTTATTTTATACGATACCACAACCTCCGATGGAGTTATTTTTGCTTCATCATTAGTCATAGCTAGATAATACAACCAGTTTAAGCCCTGTATGTTTAAACTTCAGAAAAGTTCTTTGAAAATCAAAGTTTTAGAATAGATTGTGTCAGTCTAATACCATCTATTCTTATTTTGACAAACATTTGTCAAAATATTTTCTGTGTGTACTTTACAGCAGTCTTTGTAATTTTGCAGAACAGCAAAGAAAGCAGCTGGGACCTTATAAAACAAAGTAATTCGAAAATACAGAGAAATTTAGCACAGACTCCCACTTCATTTTTGTATTATCTGCACTACTAATAATCTCTGAATTTGACATAGAAGCATATTAAAGTTTTGTTTAGGTAAGAATTCTGTCCTTTATCTTGGTTCTTCCTACTTTCTACCTCGAGTCCACTCGGTATTTCAATTTATAGCTTTGATTGCAAAGGGATCAAAGATATCAGGGGATCTCCTTCAGGTTCATTTTGTTATGTCCATGCCTTAAATGAGCTCTTGCAATAACGCACGGCTGTACAGATACCGTTACAGCATACCATCAGGAGGAGAGACTAGAGCAATGCATTTTAACTGACATTTATTCTCTTTGCAAAGTCCAATTAAATTCAGAACCAAGGTGTTTACTCATAGATATTTCACACTGAATAATCATGCTAAAACAGAGATACTAAAAAAAATTAAATATTAAAATCTGCACTTGTTTATACAGAACGTCCCGAAAGCAGACAACTGAAAGTGCATCTGCTAAAAACAGTTAAATAAATGTTATTCATGAGAGTCTGAATGCCACTCATTCTGACCCTAGGAAATTTTCTTTCACATCTTTTTTGCCCAATACCAATTCAAAAGTGGAAAGGAATTTGTTGAATAAAAATGTTTCGGCATTCAGATGGCTATCTGCATATAAATGAATATGTTAATTACACTCTTACGAGCTGCATATAATGAGATTTGCAGAGAACACGTTAGGCTTGAGTAGTGAATGTGTCTGACCACAGAAAGTTCTTTTTAAATTGGACATTTACATAAACTTGCAAATCATTAAAAAGTTCAGTATAAGCTTATGCTAATTTATTTTCTTAAAGAGAGAGTTTCTTGGAGGTACCAGAGCCTAAGTAGCAGCAATTGCCAGGTCTGATAACACAGATGAAGAGCAAAACCAGGTGACAAGAGTGTCACCCACTAGGAAGAGCACTCCTACTTGATCTGAGCTGCTAGGGGGCTGTTCCTCTGTTATGTTCAGATACATGGTGTTAGGGTACCAGCTAACTATGCATTTGGGTCTAGATTTTCAAAAACAGTTAAATAAAAACAATTTTCAGAAGATAACTCTTCTGCACATCTGAAATATCTTGTCCTGTTAAAATCACAGAGAAAAGAAAAAAAAAATCAAAACTCTGGAAAACCCTAATCATTCTGTACAGCATATATGCTATACATTTATTCATGTGACATTCGGGTTAGTAGAAATAAATACCTCACAGAGGTGGCCTTTAAAAACAAGCCAAAAGCACCTTACAGAACTGCTAATAACCCTGAGTTTATTTTTTAGTATATTTAACAGTATAACTCCCGGTAAGGAGAGACTAATGGATAAACTCCATTTATTAAAGGCACAAAACTTCTTCCACCAATTGAAATGCTGTCACTCTAAAGTAGTCTCTAAATTAAAGTGTCCAGTTTCAAGTTGCCTCAAAAAACACGGGTAAGAACTGCAATAACATACAGCAATTTTCCCTTCTGATTCACTGCGTCAACTGTCCATCCATATGCTCTCTGGAACCTTCGTAGCATCTTTCAGTACATCAGCAACTCAACTCTCTAAAACTTGCAGTGGGAGTAAAATTTTTGTGTTAAGAACGAGATTCATTCACCGCTCACGTAAAATGCCAAAGTCCATAAAACATCTACAGTTAAAGAAATTTCGCCTAATAAAGATCTGTTGCTAATTGTAAGAAGTTTCTCTCTTTGATCCATTTGAAAACAATAAACATAAATGTGATCTTGGGTTTGCATGCTGTTAGAAAGAGCTTGCCAAACAGATGTTGCAAGGTTCGAGACATAAAATCTACAAAACATTAGTTCTGTCCAAGCTGACAGAGCCATAATGATTTAGAGGAGCTGCGGGTATTCTCTAGGTCTAATAAGTTTTACCTGCAAAATTCACAAAGCAGAGCAATTTGGGAAGTATGCAGGAGGAAAAGGAGGAAAAGGAGGAAAAGGAGGAAAAGGAAAAAGAAAAAAAAGAAAAAAGAAAAAAGTGAAAGTCTCACATTTCTCCTGGGAGACAATCCCCCTCCCAAATCTGCAAGTAGAGCACATCACTTCCATGACTAACAGGTGACTGAAAGGATAAGGAAATGTGTACCCAACTGATCTAATAAGCACTATCTTCAAAGGTTCAGGTACAACAGATGTTAATGAGAAATTCCTCTGATGAACTGGAATACACAAAACTCTTCACAAATGCTCGTTTCAAAGCAATAGAACCTCAGCAGCTCTAAACACGTACAATCACCAAACTACTAGCGACTGAAGTCACTTAAAAGTGAATGTGAAAACGTTCCTCCTTCAAAAAACAAGCAGAGGTTAATGTCTCCTTGGACACCGGGTTTCTTTATTATGTGTAAGTGAAAGGTTATGAGAATTTATAAAACTGCCAGACAAACGCACTAAGACACGATAATATTCGT
>NW_010407818.1:0-9685 GCF_000710305.1 Buceros rhinoceros silvestris | reverse complement strand
GTAGGGAAAACGTTCTTATTTTTTTGTCCCACTTGCTTGGAAAAGAACAAATGCATCAGCAGAGTGGGAGTTCATCCCCGAGGCTAGTCCTGTCTATCTCGCAGGAGAAGGCTTCCCAGTTGCACCACTGAGCCTTGGTTTATGAAACAAATACCAAGTATAAAATAAATTAATAGGAAGCCCTCCATCTTTTCAGCAGAGCCAGAATTCTACCCACGTGGTGTCAGGTAATGCTGACCTACTGCTCTGACCCACTCAACAAGAGGCTTCCATTCTTCGCACCCCACCCCCCCAAACATGGTCCTGAACGCATTCATTAGCAATATAATTCTAAAAATAGGAAAGACTAATTGTTCTTGTTTTCATTTTGTTCCCCGTGTCCTGCAGCGGTAACATACCTTCATCGTACAAATAAATGATAACACAAGCTCTCTGGTCTTGGTAAAATACATGCCAGCACCATGTCTGCATGTTTCCGTTTCCCCCAACCAGCTGCTCAGGCAGTGTGCTAGTTTACCTCTTCCTTCAGCACACAATCCGCATTGTGATTTTACAAGTTGTCCTACTGTTTTTACGAAGGACACGTTTACTTTGCTACTCACACTCATCACTAAGATGGAATATAGTTACATTTATCTTAATAACTCATTTGGTATTCACTATAACCTGTAGCTCTTTCAGAATTCCTGTGATGTTCACTCGAATGTCACAGGTGCTTCCACATGAGATCCGTTGCAATCCAGCATATTTCAAACCCAACTGGCACCCCAGCCTGACACATCTAATAGTATGTGAGGAAGCAAAGGGCCTCTTTTGCTAAAACCTCAATTTCAAGAAAATACAGTAAACAGTTACATGACGTGAAAAAAGGGATAATCTACAACTAAGCACAGCACATAAATATTCTGGTCAGAAAGCATTAGAATGGGAGACGAGTGTGCTTTGAATTTCTCTTCCATGCCTGTATTCAGAATCCGTTGACATGGCAGGGGTGTGTGTGCGCATGTGTGTTTAGTGGTGTGGTGCTGTGTTAGGGAAGGATCCATTTGTAACTGTTTTGGGCACTTAAAACGTCTGAACAGGAAGACTGATTTGTAGTCCTAGTTCCATACGTTAAGGGATAAAAAGGTTATAAAATTATAACAGTCAATCTAAGTTCCATTAAAATATTTTAAAGACTATTAATAATAAGCCTTAATGCCTTTCAGACTTCAACATTAAACGCCTCTGAAGTCAGCACAACCGTGTTTAAATCACTGCAGAAGATCAAAGATATTCTGTCCGCATCCACACCTACAGTAATGGAACAGAAATGCCGTATCAATCACTCCAAACGCAGAGTAAGCTCTAACAGATATTACCCTTAATGAGAGGCTGCTCTGTTTGTAGACACCACTTACAGTGACAGCTACAGTAGGAACAATTTATTACCATTTGTCTTGAAACTAAAGCTATTTCTGTCTTCAGTGACCATTAACACAAGTGAGACATCTGGGGCTGGTCCCATCTCAAATTCACTACAGCTCTGGGGACACCAAAATTTAATAGGTTTTGTGATATGTATATATGTCCCCAAAGAGTTCTCCTTCCTGTGATGAAGTACGTGAACTGCTGCCGTGTAATATTGTTCTAGACAGTGTAACACTAACTCTGAATGGTAAATTTATTCTATACATCTTTTTTCACCCGGAGGAAAAAAAAAATCAGCTCAAACTTTTGGGGATTTTTCTTGTAGAGGCATCACAGGTGCTTTCAGTTTTAACCATCCAATTTAAGAAAATAAAAACAATTGACAAGCCATTAAATTATTATTTTATAAAAGCATGTACAAGAAAATCCTGTCCAGAGTAAGGTTTTCTATCAGTATATTGTTCCTTAGTTTATTTTCTTTGAAAGAATATTTGTATTATCTCATGTATCAATCATGCAGCTGATAGGTATGACGAGGATACAGAAAGCATGCATTGACAAAGGAATAATTTAGTTCAACCACAGGAATTATTTCCATTCTAGCTGAAGAAATATGCAAAATGCAAGGATGATCAGGTGAAACGAAACAGACGAGAACACTCGGTGGTGAGATGAGCTATTTTAACATACTTATTTGCTCTTAGATTCTACGGATGTATCCCCAAACGCTAACCACCGCACTGAAAAAACCAGATTTAGTATATTTTCTATTATATTTTACAGTGAGTTTCACTAGAGCTTATTTAGCTACTTGGGCACTCTACTGTTCAAAACCAGCTAATTTATATTCACGTGTATTTTTCTTATGCTAATGTGAGAATATTAAGTTTATAATTCCCTATTACTCAGGAAGATTTCAGCGATACACGGATTTGACTGCTGAACTGTAATGTTAATGGGAGCTAGTTCATTTATATAACTACGAACACTACCAAAGAGTACTAGAAGACATCTGTGTCTTGAAACACAGCATACAAATATATCCTAAAAAATACTGCAAGCGCAGAGGCAAAATTAAGCATCTTTTCTATCACGAAGACAGAAAAACTCCAGCTATCTTCCAATCCAGCAACTCCCCAAGAGATTCTCAGAAGTTAGAAAGAAATTTGCTCATTACCGACAAACAGTAACCTGAAAGCACATTAGTACAGAGGAAAATGCCAGGCCAGTAGCTGTATTTTGGCAGTGAAAAGCAGGTTTTCAGTGGATTTTGCAAGTGGTATATGACTGCTTACAGCACTGGGATACAAAGAACGTACTAACTTCTGAAATACGTTACATAACATAAAGCAGTAATGAAAATCTATCATTAACACTTTATTAGATTGCACATGCCATGGGAGGGCCACTTCAGAAATGATTTCTTCTCTTACCTGCTACCTGCAGTCTTGGAGCAGCACTGCAAAAATATCCTGGCAGCTGTTGCTTATGGAAGATATGCTGAAGTTAAGCAGCCGGCATAAATTCCATTCATTCCCAATACAAAATTCACTGAGGAGGAAAAAAAAAAACCTTCTGGTACCTCTATCACGAAGCTCAAGCTGACTTGATGTTCCTATAGCACAATTTCTAACTTTTCATTTCGATGTATTTTCAGCTGACTTAGTGGATGCCTGGTGTTTCTCAAGGGTTCTGCGATCGAATAAAGGGGACACCTGCTTTCCACCTGCCACCAGCAGGCACCACAGGTGATGGCACTTGAGTTACATTCATGGGGTTACTGACTGGGCAGGAACTTGCAGCATGGCTCCCTAGCAGGGCTGGGAGATGGGACACACTGCACCTCACATTGCTCTGCTCTCCATCTTCTACTGAGGTGTCCTGGTCCCACCTCAAACCCAGGGGATCCCCATTTCCTCTGTTGACTTAGATCAAGCCCGTACCAAGTCTCACCCAAGCCACAGGACAAACAGTTCATTGTGGAGGATTTTTACTTCATTCATTTCCTGCCCGCCAAGAAACACCTAAAGACTGATCGAGGTACGGAGGAAAACCAGAATGTGATGAGGCCAACCCTTACCCTGCCACCTGCCCACTCCCCCATTACCTGACAGGCTGAACAGTACCTGCCGCACTGAAAAGTCCTCCAGCGAGGTGACAGACGCTGCAGCACTTGAGGCAGCTGCACGAAGGGTTCTGCTGCTCTGCTACTCACGGGCCCTGCACAGGGTGCCATCAGCAGTAGCCTCAGTGCTCGCACAAGTGACCCTGCTCCAGCACAGCAGCGCTTCCCTCACAAGTGTCCTTGCTGTGTCGCGGCAGCAGTTTGGGTGGCACTGCCCTCAGGAGCGTTCCCGCTGTGTCGCGGCAGCAGTTGGGGTGGCACTGCCCTCAGGAGCGTTCCCGCTCTGATGCCGCTCCCCTCGGAAGGAGACGTCCCTTCGGTGCAGAGCACACCTCACCTGATGGCTGCTCTTTCTTCCACACGGGATGCTGTACTCTTCTCTGGTGAGTAATTCTGGCATTATTTTTATTTTTCTCCTGGTTTCCTGCCCCAGGAGCAGCTGGAAGCTGTTCTAACTGGTGGGGGGCAGTTCATGGCCACACACAACCTGAGACCCGCTCACTTCAGGGAACTCCCTGACCTGGCCTTTCCCTCGGAGCCGAAATCTTTCGCCTCCTAATTCACAGAAAAGCACGACACAAAAACCCAGACTGTTGAAAGCAGACACGGTTATAGTAAAATTTCGAGGCTATTTCTGTCTCTGTAGACTCATTTCTAACGAGCCTGAAGAAATAATCCGTGCTGTGGGAACAGGCAGATAACTCAGGAGAATGAAAAGGTCACTCTGGTTCCGAAGACTCGCCCTTGGAGCCAGACCGTCTCGTACCAGAGGAGGACTCACGCCCCGGGAGCAGCGCACCTTTACAGCAAACTGTGTTATCCTGAACAACTGCTTGTTCCTGGCTGAGATGCTCGTGGTTCAGCACCAGCAGCGCGTACAGTCACAGTCCTCTGTCACTTCGGTGCCATCACACCCATGTGTCGTTCGCCGTGACGTGCTGCAGGCCTACGTCCCGTTACACGATTTGCTGTGTCAGTGGCTCCTACCTCAGCAGAGCCCAGTGGATGCCTGTGTGGGAGAACTGGCAGGTTTCCAAGGGCCTGGCTCCCAACAGCACGGAGGTCTGCAAGGACAGACCCTCACCTGTACCAAACGAGCCGGATTAAGCAATTGTCTGCTAAGCACCCAGTCCCTGGTTTGCAGTGTCAGAGAAATTTTTCTAAATATAATTATTTATACTTTTTTATGTATTTATACCTTCTAGCTTAAATTAGTATTTTTATAACCCTTGTACACTTTTTCCTCCAGGATTAGACTTTGAAATGTCACAGTGATGAAAATTATGACTTTCACAAAAGGCAAGTCAAATAATTAAGATGTCAGAGGAGGGAAAAAGCTTTTTAGAATGACTTTTTCTTCTTTTTTTTCCTCTCTTGCAAGGTGTACCTCACAATTTCTAACAAACAGGGGAAATGTCACTACACTGCAAAGCCCAAATCATCTGCAATTTAATCCCTTTCATCTTTGATTTCATCGAAGAAAGCTTCTAGATACAGTATGTACCAGCACGAAAAGCCACTCAATTCCCTTGGCATAAATCAGGTTGGGATTGGTTTACTGAGCGCGATGTCACTGACTGGTAAACGGTGACCCAGTCACTGGGCATCACAATTCCAGCAATAAGCAGTAACACGCTGGAAAGATGTTAGTAGAGAATGATGGATTTCTAAACCTCCTTCTGCAAGTAATGACAGATGTATACACAGCTGCTCACAGCTGTAAGAGCCTCCACCTCTGGGGGTGCACACACACACTGCCTGTGGGCGTCCCCAAAGTCATGTGCTGGGGTAACCTCTGCCAGTGTCACCGTGGATTTAAACTGCTCCTCTGTTCTCTTCTCCTCACTCCAAGGTCCCTCACGATTGTTGCACACAATCTGTGTGTCCTTCATATTTCTTTTCAAGGCACTTCATCATTTCAAAACTATCTTTGTAGTCCCTGGTTGCTCTTCAAACTAGATGATGGTCACCACCATCTTCAGCAGCATCATTGTTTGGGCAAATCCCCTCGGACAGTTTTGCCTGTTCCAGGGTAACACGGAGTTCCTCTCACATCACTTCTTGTCAGTTGCTGTTATCCAGGACACTGTGCAGCCCTCCTGTCCTGCCCCTCACAGTGTGTATCAGCATTTAGCTCAAAGATGGAATGGTCGCAGTGTAAGAGGAAAAACCGTTTGGGAAAGAACGTGAAGTGGGGAAGGCAAGGGGGTAGATCGAACCACAAAACCAGATCGGAATATAAAGCTCAGCTGCACTGAATCATTCAGTCCTACAATTCATAGATCTTCTCATAATTAAACATACCAAATATAAACCAGTTCTAATTAAATTACCCATTATAACAAGAAAAATGAAGAGATGGTATCAAAGCTGCATTCATTTCACTTTCCTATTTTCACAACTTTTTTTTTTTGTTTTTGAGTGTAGAAACAATTCCACTCCAGTGGGCTCCGTAATGAAAGTCAAGTTCATCAGACCTTGAGCTTTGTCATCTGTGTTGTTAGAGGAATGCTTTTTCAGTAAAGTTCCCTCAGTAGATACAAGTGGGTAGGATTTCAGTAGATTAAGTATAGAACACATAAAAAAATAATTTTTATGAGGGATATTGCCTCTGATAACTTGGTCTTTGAGGATGGAGTTGGACTGAAAGGTCTTTTTGTTACTTTAGGCTGTGTATTTGGATTTAAAAAAAAACAACTCTGAGCGCAGGAAGAATTTCTCTTAGTCATCCACTTGCGTATATGACACAGTAATCGCTAGAAAACAAGACGGAAAGAAAATAGTAAGCATTTAGTTGAACAACTACTAAAGTTATTTTTGAGCCAGTTTTTGCAACTGTGTAATAAAGTTTTACAAAATACAGAATACTGTACTCTGATTCGCCTCTTCTTGTTACAAAATGCCAAGTGAGATGTATTGGACGTAGGTTCTCTCCCAATGTACTAATCAGAATGTGTCTCCCGTTCAGAAGAAAAAAGTGACGGAAACGATCTTAGCTACTTACTTCTAACTCCTGCTTGACTTCAGATCGAATTTTCGAAGTACTTTAAAATACGAGCTAGCTGGAATGTAACAAAGTTTACTCTTGGTATTGCTTATGCAGAAAAGGTCTGACACAAAGCAAAATACGGTAATTTCTTAAGCAGTGTAAAATCTACACAATTAAGCACCTTATTTTACTGGTGCCATAACAATGACGACACTGTTACCAATGCAATTAACAGCCTATTACATCAGCTGAAAGACTCCTCTAGACTTCTGGGGCCTTTCAAAAGAGCCTCTTCCAAACTTATCCAAATTACTCTTGCATATAACACAGAGAATATCTTCTTTAGCACCATCAATTGTTTTTACTGTACTTTTAAAAATCAGAATATTACGAGGAAAGAACGAAACTGGTGAACTTCCTCCAATATGCAGTGCTTTTAAAATTAGCCTTTAATCATTAATGGCTTATCAAGGGGAGATAAAATAATTGATAAGCATTTTCATAATTGTCCCTGAATATTGCACATTTGTTATTTCATATGCTGACAATGTTGTCAGGGACGACTTGATCAGAATGTCTATGATGTGTTTTTGTTCCAGTATTCAATCATAATCAACAATTCTTGAAGCAGTAATAGTTCAAAATGGCCCCAAGGCCCCATAAAACAAGAACTGCTGAGCTCTGTGACCTTGATCTTTAGAAAAGGTAAAAAGTTTTCAAGACGGGATCTGAATAGTAATGTTGATGAGATGCCATTTAAGAGTTTTGGAATTTTCAAATATAATGTATAATAATTTTGATAAAGACGCTTAATAGATTCTTACCTTTATTGCAGAACTCAGTGTTCTTAATCAGACGTAATTGCACCTGGTTATTGGTACACAGCCACTAATGAAACAAGATAAATGCTGCAGGAAATGTGGTATGACCTTTTCATTATTGCTCTGTCAGGACATCTGTCAAAAGACTTTTCCTCGATTCCAAAGCCGTCAGACATTGCCGTGAACTGTAGTAAGGTAGAGCTGGTTTTTGGTAGGAAGCCAGACTGTGTTACCCAGGAAGATTCATAATGTACTGTATGAACAAGATACAAGATACGTAATAAAACCAAATTTGTTGCCGTGAACTGTAGTAAGGTAGAGCTGGTTCTTGGTAGGAAGCCAGACTCTGTTACCCAGGAAGATTCATAACGTACTGTATCAACAAGATACAAGATATGTAATAAAACCAAATTTATATTTTGAAGTAGTAAAGGTCAACAATTTACTTCACTTTAGAACAGAAGATGTGAATGGGCAGAAAAAATTTGCATTTTCCACATCCCTGATAACATTATCTGCGATTATACACTAGAATTTTTATTACACAAATTTATTTCTGAAATGTTTTTAATAAGAGATTTGGTAACGTCAGCAAGGAAAGTCAAATGAAAAATGGCAGCTCAAGATTTGCAGAAAACAGAATAGACAGAGGCAGACATAGCTTTCTCTTAAACGGGAAAAAACAGTTAGATTTATCAAATTCCAGAGAGTGTAATAATTATGACAGGTTTTTTAGGAAGCTACTGAAACCATTCTGCTTCTCAGGTCAAAAGGAGTTGTTTCAGAGACAAAAGAAGCATGCCAGCACCCCCCGCACACACATCCCTCGCAAATTAATAAACTTTTCAAATGCTTGTTATATAGTAGAGAAAAAAGTGACAAACAGAACATGTTCCAGTACACGTGCATACATTTTCTAGTCTCTTCATATTACTTCTAAGAGAACTGCAAAGCGTAAGGGAAGTACAAGATACGTGTCAGCAGTATTCACGGGTCCTCTCTACTGGGGATGTTTCAGAGGCTTGCTAATCAAAAACATCCTGGGCACAGAACAAGCTAAAACTTAACAGCAACTACCTGCTGCAACAACACACTCTTTGCCATAAATTTGCTGCTCATGGGTAGCCATGCCTTTATTCTAAGGAATATACAATTGCAACATTTGGAATGTTCCTAAAGGTTTTACTGGGAATTAAATGTATTTACATTAAGCTGTCTTTCTGTTTTCTTCACTTAACCTGCTGCATCTCTCATTTAATTAAGCCTCCAGTCTTGTAACTGATTACATGCAGAAAGACTGCGGAACCCAAAGTACATCCCTTGGAGATTTCCTATCTCCCATTCTGCAACTGAGGCATGAGACTACATTCTTTGGAAAATAAATTATCTGCTGCAAGTTTCTTCTGGACTTCTTCTTCTTCTGGACTTCTTCTTTTTAAGTGAAAGAAGTAAGTTATTTTATAACTTCCTATTTTAATGATACCTTCAATTTCCAGAACACATCGGCAGCAGGAAATATTTAGCAGAAGGCGGGCAGTCACTGGAGCACTAGGGGTTCAGTCCTTCATTATCAATGCTGCAGGAGTGCAGAGCCCAAAAAGCTGTAAAAGTAAGCATAGGTCATTATTATAAAGAACAATCCCAAGAATTGCCAGTCTTGTGTATCAGAACACTGGAGAAGAGAGCGGGCAGACTGCTTCCCAGAGCGATACCAATACCTGAGGAAAGACACCGCGATTTGGCAAACACTCCCTTTCCTGTTTAATTGCATGTTTCTAATGCACTGCGATTCAGTCAGCCCATTCCCACCCTCTCGCCGTGCCCTTGCAAAGGAACACCCTGGGAACCATGCCTAGTTACAGCCCAGTGGCTGGTCTATCGTCCTCTTCTGGAACGGAGTCATGCTTCAACATGTCCAGTTACTATGATTTCCTTAATTCACTTCTTCCTTCACTTAATTCCTCCTTGCACACAGTGAGGAAGGCTAAACACCCGCAGAGCTACTGCAGCTGTCTCTGCTGTCAAAGGTTTAGTAGTGACACACGATTTTGAGGGCTTGACATCCTACAGTTCACAAATTAAATTACTCTCAGTCAGCAGAGTACAGATGCTTATCTCAGCCGTTAAACCACGCTTAGCTGCAAACTCAAACTCTACAGTTTCTCTCCTCAGCTTGACACAATAAAATGGAGTCAGTATCACCAAAATTTGCAAGAATGGTGAGGGAACTTAGAGTAAGAAAAGGATAACAGAGCAGCTATCTAAACCTGGACTGGCATGGGCAGCGGTCACCCCACCGACACCACAACCTCCCATTAGGCCAGGCAGAGCATCCTCCCC
>NW_010407817.1:18760-21781 GCF_000710305.1 Buceros rhinoceros silvestris | reverse complement strand
CCACCCGCGGGCAAGAGCCCGAGCCTCTCCCCCCGCGCCGGAAGGGATCAGGTCCCCCTGGCAGGCAGCTGGCCATCCTCATCCCCCCGCCTGGTTTTTGGGGGGTTAGGGTGGCCCCGGGGCTGTGGGTGCCTCCGGCGCACCCCGGACACGTTCCCTGGGCACAGGCTGCAGCTCAGGTCTGGGGGCAGGATGGGTGAAAGGAGGGGAGAAAAGGAGGCTGCTTTGGGGGAGCGCTTCCCACGTGGGCGATGAGAGCTACAGCCAAGGGCTGGGGACAGGAGGATTCCCCTACCGCCTCGTTGGCCTGGTGCCCTGCACCACCCACCAGCGCTCACAAGGGTGCTCAGGAAATGAGTTTTCCCCAGTGCTCAGCGGGACAAGGGGCCATCAAACCTCAGGAGGTTCCATCCCCAGATGGAACACAACCAACATCCAGAGCAAAACCAAGAACAGGGATGACCAGAGGCTGTCAGCCCTCCCTTAAGTCACCAAACACATTCCCCACAATGCTACAGAAATTTGTTCTCCAGGAGGAGTAACGCAAGAGCATCCTCGTTTCATCCCCAGGTCCCAGCACTGGCCACTGTGACTCGCCTCTCCCTCTCCCTGCCTGCTCCAGCCAGTGCTGAGACCCAGCCTAGCACACCCCCATCCCACCGAGAACATGAGCAAGCGGCACAGCCAGCCCTGCCTCCTCCCTTAGCACAGGCCCTGACAAAGTGTTTCCCTGTGCCCATGCCTGCATCATGCCCCTGGTATTTTCCCCTTGCTAAGCCACTGCTCTATTTTTCCCCTCCTCGCCCTTGCGCTCATGGTGTGGTCAGGTCTCCAGCTTACCTGCTCCACGGCTTTCCTCTGGCACAGCCGTGCAGACCCCAGCACAGCCCTTGCCGCAGTTTTTTATTCCCCGAGACTGGGAAATGCTCAGGCAGAGAGAGACTTACTCAGCCAAGGATTACGAGGAGGACAACGCACACTGCCTGGCGTCCGCAAGAGCCAAGGATGCTTCAGCACCTAGTTCAGCTGCCGCCCCAGCGAGTCTCCCCCCAACTTCTGAAAAGTTCTGCTCAATTCCCGCTGTAAAGGTCTCGCAAAGCAAATCCCTCCTGGCTCTCTGCCTCCCTCACCACCAGACGTGAAAAGCACTGAGTTTCTCCCCGGGTAACGCGGGTAAAAGTCTCCAACATCAAAGGCACCACACGAGTTATCCCACCCCCCCACTCTCCCATGCAGCAGCGCTGGGGCTGCCTCCCACGAAAGCGCAGCAGCCTCGGTGGTTAAGGCGCCGACTGCACTCAAGACACAGTTTAGATTTTTTTGTCTTTTTGTTGTTTGTTTTTTTAAAAAAACTCAGCCACAAACTGGGCAACTGCAGGCAAATCTGAGCCAGGTCTTCCTTTGGGGGCAACACGGACAGCATGGTGCTGGTGGGGGTTTGCCCACTGTCTGCCTCGCGGTCACCCGAGGAAAAGGGGAATAAAAATATTCCCTGCGCCAGTCCTGTCTGCTCATTGCCCGACATTAAAAGAAGCCACTAAGAGTCCTGGAACAAAAACACAAGCACCCTCCGAGCGAGCAGATTCACACGCGTTTCTCGGCAGCCTCCGCCACGCCGTTCCTCCATCTGCAGACCAGAAACAACCTCTGTCCCCCTTTGCCAAGCACTGCGATATCTCTATCCAAAGCAGGGTGAGGGAGGGCTGTTTACCTTCCTGGAAACAGGGAGCAGCTTTTACACCCAAAACAACAACAGCACAAGACACCAGGGGAGAGGGAGCAGTTGCAGACGCAGCAGGAACGGCCGCGGATTCAGAACACGAGAAGGACTAGAAAATAGCTTCAAACACCGCAGGGATTTCAAAAAGTCAGAGGACCACATGGTTTCTTGGCCCATTTAAGAGCGTTCCTCATCCCTTCAACCCACACAGCGGTTGCTCCTGCCAGATCAGCGCCTGCCCGGGCTGCTGGGTTAATTTTATTGCTGGAACGCTGAAACAACCTTCGCTCGCAGGGGGGTGGTGGGAGGGCTCTGCCGTTTAACACTTGGCCGCATTCATGCTGTGATTAATATCACCCGATGTACAGATACTAGATGTTCTTGGGGCAGGCTGGAGCGTATCCTAAATTGCACCAAGATGGAACTTTGGGTCAATTTTCAGGGTGTGTTGGGGGCAGGCACTAATGGGAAAGCAGAGATTTACACAGGTACGCAACAAAGAGAAGCCCATGGGGTTACGGCACCGGTCATAACCCCTGGGCTGGTTGCAGTGCCATGTGCTGCACTTCTTATCCACAGCTTGTCATTTTGGGGGCAATTACTCCAATTCCTTTCTTCACTGGGTCACAAGCCTCCGATTTCCACGTTCACAGCTTTTCCTCTGCCTCTGCTGCTCCCCCAAAGCTTCAGCTCCAGGAGGGAATCGCTGGTACAGGAAGAGCAAACACTCGTAAGGTTTGACCTCTCCATGCTGCTTCCCCAGGGTCCCAGTGCAAGCCCACTCCAAAGCAACCCCACCACCACCCATCCAAGCGCCTCACTCCATCAGCAGCCTCTCCCTACCCCTATGGGGCTGCCCACTGGGAGGAGCGCTCTGGGGTCACCTCCACGGGTGTCCATTTAATTAGAACCAAATCCTACTGTGTTGGAGGCAGGGTCATTCTAGCTTTCTGGAGGCACGCTCTGCCCTGCCGTACAGTTGATCTCACTCAGGGAGACTTCTGCTCCAAGCACTGCTGGGTGCAAGGTGATGGGGTGCATCTGCTAACAGTGAGTGGAACTGAGACCAGTGGCCTGTCCATCTGCAGCGTGGTGCAACTCAACACTTGTCCTAGGAGAGCGAGCACCTCGCTGCACCGAGCAGCTGCAGATCAACATTTGCAGCAAAGTGTCTCTGCAGCTCACTGCAGCTTTGTGAGCGTGGAGGGGCTCAACAGCAAACACCGAGGAGGGAATCTGCTGGAGTATCTTCAGCATGGTAGAACTACGTGATGCCCAAAAAGCTCACCACCGGATTTGAG
>NW_010407817.1:13429-18632 GCF_000710305.1 Buceros rhinoceros silvestris | reverse complement strand
AGACCACTCTTTTGCTGATCCCACACGGGGGCCATGGCTGTTGTCCTCAGAAAATCAATGCAGACAGTCCCGGGACCTGCTGGTTTTCTCTTTTCTTCTTTCCCCAAGTTTGGGAGCTTGGAGCTGAGGTTTGGATCATTCTCAGGTTCCCCAAACCAGGTCATCCCCATACTTAACCCTATGTAGGTGGCCAGGCTGTGGTTCACACACCGCTGTGACAGTGCTGGGTGCTGGCAGCAATCACTAGCGCTGGTGTCACCAGGGCTCATACCATAGGAGACACATCAGAGATTTAAAAGAGGATCCAGGGCAGAAAAAAAGTCATGCTAGCTGTGTCTTCTGCTGTAGGCATGAAAAGAAGGAACAAGAAAGATTGTTTCCTCTCCCTGAAACTCCACGCTGCTGGAGTTAGACATGCTTGCTGCCGGCAGGGAAAGCGTGGGAGCAAGTCCGTGTGTCCAGGCAGGACCCGCAGTGACCGCGGGCGTGAGAAATCCTGCATCCCACAGGGCTGCCTTTTTGTTGCTACTGAAATGGTAAGGCCTGGCTGACACCTCAAGCCTGGTTTGGGGGGTTCATTAGAGCAGGAAGGAAGGGTAACCACTCTGCAGGCTCCCAGTCTCTGCTATAAAGGACTTCACCCGAGTGAAGTCTCTCTCTCTCTCTCCCCTCTGGCTTTTCCCACCACGGCATCGCGTGGTGCATACAAAACCATCGCTGAATCGTGATTTTACACCCAGAAACCAAAAGTAAAAGCTCTGTGTTAGTCGCTTCTCTGAGCAAAGGTTAAATCCAACCAAATACATCTGCTTTCACGGACAGGGCGAGTGTTTGGCAGCCAGCGGGAAGGAACGGGAACGTGGGAATTCCTCCTACGACTTGGCAACGGGCACTTCCCCGGCACAGGAGCTCTCTGGGGTCCGCTCAGGCTCCGCCAAACGAAGAAAGCCCCTCATTCAAGTGCTCACTAATCTCACAGGACATCCTGCAGCTCAGGGAGGAGTTTGGATGAGGGGCTGGATGGATTCAGGCTGCCTGATTGCTGGAGAGACAAATAGGAAAGGTGGGGAAGCAGACTTGGAACAGAGGTGTCCAACTTGCTGTTTGGAGAAATACCTCTCTTCCTAGTAAATAGAGATGTCTACAGCAAATTAGCTGCCAAGCTGGCCATGCTAAGCTGCAACTTGAGGTCTGCCTGCAGTGAGCTCTACCATGACATGAAAGAAACTGCAGTACTATTTCCAGTCCCTCCTTCCATACCTAGAGGTGTTAAAAAGCAGCAGCCCACAGGAACAAGTACATGACGGCCCACAGTCCGTGCATGGCCCTCTCCTGGAGAAGGCTCTCCCCAGTGGGTGTTTCCGCCCCTACCCACAAGTTCACAGCAAGGGGATGTGCCTGGCTTGGCCCCTGCGTGCCCCCGGCAGCAGCAGGACTCGGGCAAGCTGGGGCAAGCCAAGCTCCACTGCAGGACAGCTGGGTTTCGGGTGCAGCCACTGACAGTGTTGGGCGTGCAATGCAAACTTCTACCCCAGGTCCAAAATGCATACGCTGGGCATCTTCATCCAGCACCTCTCCAACACCAAGGTAGGCCCTGATGCCTCCTAATACCACTGACCTGCACCAGAGCTCCCATTTAGGCATTCAGGCACCTAATTCCAATTAGGCTGTGACAGTCCCCAAGAGATTTCAGGATATGTATAGAAGCACCAATATCCGAGAGATGTTTAGGGGCAGACCTGCACCGCAATCAGCCTGAGACCAGAACCCAGGATTGAGAACACTGTGTCCACATACATGTGACGGAGCCCAGGAAGGCAAGTCCCCCTGAGTACCCAAGGAGGGGAGGCAGCACCCGCTGGCCCACAGCAATCTGTGGCCATGGCTCCAAGGCATCAAGTGTAAAGCAGCCACTGAGCTGAGCCCCATCACTCCCTGAAACCAGAACAGCCCCGTAGCAACTCGGAGCTGCCTTCCTCCCCAGGCTGTGAGGCAAAGGCAGTGGCTTTGCTCTGTGACGCTCGCAGCCTCTTAAAGGTCACAGGCCCCGTTTGGTTTGAGGTTTTCCGTTCAGCAGGATATAGCTCTCATTTCTGACACCTTCTTGTAGCCAAGAGCAGAGAGCATAGCCGACTACAGCATGTCACTGGGGGCCCAGGTCCCCCCACTGTAACCCCGTATCCCCCCAGCACCAGCAGCAGTCTTGGGACACCGACCATCAATCACATTTTAGCCCTCAGGGGCCATGGGCTGGGCCAGTGCAACACCACTCTATCTGATGTGGGATGGATGTTCCTGCCCTCCCCATTCCACCCCATCCTCTGTGGGGCAGTGCACACATCATCTGGGCAGGGCAAGATCTCAGGGCCTCAGAGACTTGCATAAAACTCACTCCTTGGCCCCAAATTGCCCATTCACAACAGATTTATGACAAACTGAGTGATCAGCTTTGGCCTCCCTACGGACCTGTGGTCTGTTGGGACGAGCACTGCCCTCTGCCCCATACCGAGCCTGACAATGAGCTGTTTCCAAACCTCTTCCCAAACCTTTCTGTGCTTCTCCCACTGCTGCAGCCGTAGGGCTCCACATCCCTCTGCAGGAGCCGTGGGAAGGAGGGCACATCCCGCGCAGGGACGCACTGGCCTGCAGTCACATGGAGAGAAGGGCTGGGAGGGGGACCGCAGGGGTCAGCCAACAAGAAGAAGAAAAATAAATCAACCACACAGCAATTTACACAGCGGTGTTTGCTCCTTCCTGCAGACCCACAGTTTCGCCACAGCTGCTCAGCAGACGCTGGGGATGCTGAACCACGTGAAGGGCTCTAGGACATTTCTGTGGAAGGATGTTTCCTTTTTCAATGAATTCCCCCCATCCGCCCTCCCTGAGAGCACCCGGAGCCCCCAGACCGCAGGATGCTGCATGGATGTCTGCTTCACTGACTCCATCCATAAGGTTCTGCTCTGGGCTGGGATGAGCAGGGCAGCAGCAGGCTTCGACCCAGCACCATTTGGGACAGCAAAGCCTTTTCCGCCCCTGCCCCTTTCTGTGTGACCCCCCCGGTCCCTGCACAGTGTTGCAGCCATGTACTCAAATGGCGACGGCTCAGAGGCAAATAACTTACACCCCAAATCAGCCACAGCATCTGCCCCTCCATTCATGCAGCCCCAACACAGCCTGTCCAGCCCTTCGCTCTGCTCCTGCCGTCCTGCATGCAGTGATGCCAGGACCAGGGCTGGCTCCCACGCCCCGAGCTTTAACTAGCCCCAGCATGTTGTGCAAGAGCACTGGGCACCACTGATGGATTAGCGGGCTGCACACACAGCTTTTAGCCAGCTGTAACTACTTTGGGGATTTAAATCAGCCTCATCTTCCCCTCCCCCAAGTTTGTGGGCCAAAGCTTTCCCGGAGAAAAGCACCATATGGAAAAACCTGGGAAAACAAACAGGGTGAGCTAGCCAAATCCCTAGCCCCAAGAGCTGTGCCGCTCGGGTTTTAGTGGGCTTATGTGCCGTGGGGAGAGGTGAGCATCACCAACCTGCATTGCTGACCTCCCCAGGCACAGAGCTGCTTGCTGAACATGGTACATACCCCATCCTGATCCGCACTCCCGTGGAGTGTTCCCACCACCTCATGCGAAATGGTGCAGGAAAAGAAGGGGTCAAGGAGGAAAGCCAGGGAGGATGATGTTCAGAGCACAGCACAATGCTCAGTTCATGGTAAGCCCCCCAGAGAGGGCACCCACATGCTCTGCTTCTGCTTCTGGAGCTGGAACAATGCCTCCCAAAGTGATTCAGGTCCCAGCACAGGTCTAAGAGGTCTGATTTTTCTTCCACTATGAGCAAATTTATGATTCTCAGTGACTGTAGGAGCAAGCCAGTGTGAAGTGAGCTCGGACCAGCACAAGGTGCTGCAGAGAAAAGCTCCAAACCACTCCCTGCTCACTCCACCTGCAGATCCTGCCTCAATCCTTCACTGCAGCTGAGGGCTCCCAGCCACGTGGCATAGGTATTTTTCAGCCAACTGATAACATTTTGAATAAAATTATCTACATCTCCACGTTCCAGCCACAAACTGGGGTTTGGAGTAGCTTTCCATAATGGGGCAGTAATCCCCAGCAAGCTGAATTGCATCCGAAGACACAACACTCAGAGAGCTCCAGTGAGGACTACCCTGCTCTGCAGAACTGCTGCCCTCCCCTCCTCACTGCCTGCCCTTCCCCATGCTGCTGGCACACAAATTTCTCCCATTTCTCTTCTACCCTCATGCATTTAAGGAAGATATTTTTTTACAATGAGGGTGGAGAACAAACACCAGAACAGGGTGCCCAGAGAGGTGGCAGAAGCCCCATCCCTGGCACCATCCCAGCTCAGGTTGCTTGGGGCTCTGAGCACCCTGCTCTGGGTGCAGATGTCCCTGCTCCCTGCAGGGGGTTGGGCTGGGTGAGCTTTGAAGGTCCCTTCAACCCAAACCAGTCTGTGATTTCATGATCTGTGTCCTGAATGGATGCACAGCCAGCTGCTATTCCCTGCCTGGCCAGGTAGATGGTGCTCAGCCAGCACGAAGTGGGAAAAGCTGGAAGAAGTAAGCTGCGCTGATTAAACCAATAACTCAACGTGGTTTCCGCTGACAGATGCAGAAAATCCCACTCCAGCCCCAAACAAATGGGACCGATTCAGATCCCGATGATCCAGTTTTAGACTTCTGCCTTTCCCTTTGGGCTGGAAGGTGGCAGATACACTGGTAGCAAACATTTCATCCAAACCAGTGCTTTCCCAACTCCCATTTTCTGCTGGAAATTCACTTCTCTGACTTTTTACCCCTCACCTTTGAGCAGCTCTCCCCACACATTTCCCATAAAAGCAAAACACAGCAAATCCCAATGGAGCAGGAAACAATTTGCCCATTTTTCCCTCTCAAAGTTGGGGCTGGTGGAGGGCGGGGGCTGGCAGGGCCCCTCGTCCTGTCGGAAGCTGCCGGGCGCAGGCAGCGGGGGTGTACGAGCTTTCCATCACATCACCCTGGGGTCACTCTCTGTGCCGGATGTAGGATGTCTAATATTTCTCCAGTTCTGTTTTAACACTCACACCATCTTGGGAGCAGGAAGCTTAAGCCATTTCCTGCAAGGCATTGCTCTGCCCTTCAAATATTTTCAGCCTCGGTACAAGCTGCTTTAAAACCCAGCCTGGCAGCTGGAAGTGCAAAA
>NW_010407817.1:0-13296 GCF_000710305.1 Buceros rhinoceros silvestris | reverse complement strand
GCCTGGCAGCTGGAGGTGCAAAATCAGAGGAGGGGTTTGTCGGGAGAAGATTCAAGTTTGCGAAACCCATCCAGTCTCCGCTGCCACAGAGCACTACAATAAATATTACTGCAGGGAACAGAGAAAAAATAGTTTTGCATGTCTAAGAATGAGAAAGAAAAGCAGAAACTCCAAACAATGTCCTCTGTGTCCCTCCCAAGGGACGCAGCGCTGCTCCCCAGCAGAAAGCCCCAGCCATGTCCCCCCTTGTCTCTGCAGCCCGTGATTGAGGCTTTCCCAGCTTTGCTCCTTCAGTGGAGCCCAAATGATGGCTTTGGTTTGCTCACTCTTCAAACAACTATCCCATTGACTGTCTGTCCCACAAATGGGCTGAAATAACCCCAGAGAGACTCTTCCCGCTCCTCCAAGCGGAGAAGCCAGATGTTCATTCCCTGAAGCTCTGCAGGGCTACTTCAGACCCAGGACAGTGGAGTTCAGTCCCATCCCCACGTCACCGCCTCAGCAAGGAGCAGTCACTGCTCAGCCCCATCCCTTCTCCTTCTGTCTGAGGTTGCACATGCAGAGGAAGGGTCCAGCCCCATCTAGCATCCCAGAGAGCCCCCTTTCCAGAGAGCAGGATGCTTGTCACGCTGCCCAGGCATTTCTGGACAGAGCAGGGCTGAGGTTGAAGACTTTCAGACAAAGCCTGTGCCAAGCAGGAGCAGCCAGGAAGAGGAGGGAGGTAACCCTCTCCTTTCTACTTCCTCTGAAGCTAAGGACAGACACAGCCAACAGCACAAGCCTGGGGATCCCCTCTGCTAGCATGAGGGCTTTGTGGAGGAGATGCAGCACGAACTGGGTGAGGAGCCATGGGGTCAGGAGGGCAGCAGAGCCAGGCTCCCCTCTCACTTCTTCCTCCTCTGCCCCTCTCCTTCAGAACCCGTGCCCCTCACTGCTTTCCTCTCTAACCAAACAGGGATTTAAATAAAGAGCTGGTTTTACTGCACTGTCTGAGCTTCAGAAATCTGCCGAGGCATTGTCAGGGACAGGACGGCCGGGAGGTGCCAGATGGTGATGGAGAGCCCTGGGGCGGGAATAGCAGGGTACAGGGCTGCTGGTGACACCAGGACTAGCTTCAGTCGCAACACAAGAAGAGAGAACAAATCCCCCAGGGTCCAACGTAAACATGGGCTCTAGAGAGATGCTGGATGACAGTGGCCAAGGGAGGAGGCAGACACACAGCAGCCCATTGCCTGCTGCTGTCCCTGACTGCTCCAGCCCATGAGTCACACGTGAGCACTGGCTATCTCCTTCCAGCTCTTCTCCAGGTGACATGCACAGACACATGGCCTTGCTACAGGGAAGCAAAGCCAAGCCCCAAGGCCCATGCAAAGGCCTCTGCTTCTTCAAGCCCCTTTGCAAGACCTTTCTGCCCAGGGACTGAAGCCACAATCTGAGAGGAAACCCCAGAGCTCCTTCAGGGTCCCACAGGAACCCTTCAGCTCCCAACTTCAGGGCAAGCGATCCTGGGCTGTAAACAAACTTCTGTTTACTACACAAAGTAGGGCAAGAAGGACCGTTTCCCTGAGGGATGGTGGGAGGAACAACAGCATTATGGCAGGATCTCAGATTTCATCCGACTGCACAATGGGATTCCTGGAGACCTCAGCAGGAGCCACACCGGGCATGGCAACACCTCTTCTGTGGCCACATCCCACCCAAGTCCTGCTTGTCTCACTTTCCAGTACAAAGATGAACCTCTCTAGGGCATGGCTCTGCCCTGCCACCCCACGCCCAGGGTGGGCAGGGTTTGAAGAGAGCAGAGCTGGAGCAAATTCACCTCCCATATCCTCAGCACAACATGCAAACAAGGTCCATCCACTGCAGATGAACCGTGATGGATCTAATGCTGCCCTCCAGGTCCACCTGTATCTCCCTGGTCCCAGCACTGATGTGTCACATTATCAAGGTCTCCTGATTCCAGGGCACTGAACTACCTAAAGCTTCATCCTCAGCTACCAACCATCATCCTCAGCACTCCACTGTGTCCTCTAGTCTTCTCCAAGGCCACCAAAAGGGGTGGACAAGGGGACCTCAGGGGTGGCGCGACCCCAGAGAGGGCCTCAGCAGGCTGTGAACTCGGCCTCCCACTTCCACCCCCTTTATCTGCCTGTTGGGCTGCAGGAGGAAGTGAGTTCAGCCAGAGTTTGTCTAAACAATTATATTTTATCAGAAAAACTGCTCAGATCTACTCCTTTTTCCCAGGACAAATCTGGACAACTCCAAGGTAATCCCCATTCTCCTTCCTATCGGCACAAGATAGAAGCAGGGAAGAAGGACATGAGGCAAAGAGCATCCAAACACCCCTCCAGTGCCTGCTCCACTTCCCTCAGTGTTGTCTCCATCGCTCATCTATTCCCACATCTGCTCCCCATTCAACCAAAGTTTGCCCTCCGGATCCCTTTTCCCCCCTCCAAACTACGGGTCTTTTAAATTCAGGAGAAAGCAGTCTGAAGAGCAGAGCAGATGGGAGGTTTTGATACAGAAACCAGTTGATAACCTCCTCCCCTCCTGGGCAGCTGAGGACCCCTCTCTTTGTACAGTCACTCCAGTCAGCTGGGCAGAGCAGCTTCTCCCGTCCCACACGACCCCACTGTCACACGTGCAGTGGAGGACAGCAACCTCTACGCCATAACAGCACCAGCCTGTGCATTCACAGCTTCAGAGACTGCGGCCAGTGCCTCATCCTCTATTTCCATGCACTAGAGCTGCAGAGAAGGGTTCAGAGGACACCACCACTGTGGTGCATCAGTAGAACCCAGCACAGCCTCCCAAATCAGAGCAAATACCAAGCAGAATAAACAAAAATTCCCATCCAAAGTCATAAGGTGCCAGGGGAAGCAAACACAGGCAGGAGCCGCAGCCCAAGCTGGGTAGCGCAATACCTGTGCCATCCCTCCAGATCTACCCGTCACACAAGATGTGCCCCAGGTGCCTTCACGCTGGAGTTGAAAGCAACGTCCTCCAGTTTAAGGCTTGTGTGCTACCATGTAGTTGTAACCGAGAAAGCTCCTTTCAAGAGCTTACGTATCGTTAACTTTTACCACTGCCCTCCCCTCCTAGGCACCGTTCCCTTTGGGATGCCCTTCCAATCTTCCTTCCCTGCGACCTCCCCAAACAGAGCTTTTCTTTGAGAGAGGGAAGGAATGTCTGTCCTGCTCCACGGGCAGCAAAAGAGGAGGACAGGGCAGAAGACAGAGCCATCATAAAAAGTTAAAGTACCATCGATAACCATCAAAGACAGTCTGATCCACTTAAGTAAATGATTGTCCAGAGCGACTCTGCAGAACAACCTGACACAAGGGGACCAGGTTTGCCGGGGGCCGTGAAGCACTGTTGATAACAAGGGATTAGTGTCTCGCACAGTTCTGTTCTGCTGCAACATCTCTTTGACTCTGGAAATAATACAGGAGGGTAAAATTTGTCTCGCCCAGATGGAGGCATCTCCAGCTGAACTGATCACACAGGCTCCCTCTACATCCAGCAGAGAAAAACAAACCCTTGGAGAACCCAGTTCACACCCGCATAAGGAGACATCCTGATAACTAGCTCAAGCGCAGACATCTCAAGCAACGCAGGGTGAACCCCGTACCGTACATGGGGATGATGCCATATGCAAGGGAGTTTTGTTGTTTGTAAAATGTTTTGGACTAGACCCTTCGGCCCAGCTTTGGCTCTATCTTCATGGCAAGATAAAACAAAACAATTCAAGAGTGAGAAATATTTATGCATGTGACTGCACAGAAATCCAGGGAACTTCTATGCAGAGACGCTTCCAGAAGACCAGCAAAATGAATGGTCCACATTCAACTAACCCGAAGGAAAGCAGCCTTCTCCCCAAGTCCCTCCTTTAAAACCTGTAACAGATGTAAGAAAAAACTGGGCCCAAAGAAGTCTGAGCACAGGCTGCAATCCAAGACCAGCTGTTTCTTCCATTTATAGCCACATTCACTCCAGCTTTGTCGCAGCATCTTGGACAATACAAAAATGTCTGTGTGCCTGTTTGTTTGCTGGAGGAGTAAAGAACACAACTGGCTTGCTGTCATGTTATCTTTTTTGGTCACAACAACGTTTGATCTTCTCAAAACAAAGTTATCTCTCTATAATCTCAATTCAGTTCCTCAAGTCCTCTTATACAGTTTATAGAGTTGGCACCATACCCAGCCTATGGTGTCCCTTCAACTGCTGGCCAACAGAAACATCTCAGGCAGGGACAGAGGTCTAGAAATAGTTTAGAAGAAAATTATTTCTTAGCTACAGAAAGTTCATCACCATTGCCATCGCTTCCCTCCCCCGGCAGACAGCAGAGAAGTCACAAAATGAGTGGCCAGGCCTTACTGCAGGAGATCAAAGCAAACTCTCTGTTTTATCTTGGTCAAGATAACGGATTTTATTTGCCTTATCAGCCTATAGGATTATTAACCTAAATGTGAGAAAGCTTGAAGTTGCCAAAGGAGTTGCTGGGCGGGGAGCATGTTCTCCAGCATGACTATCACAGGCTCCAGATGTGCAGATACCACAAGATAAACAGACAAACTCTTGGGTCTGGTTTGTACACAGCACCCTCAGCCAGGGCTGCATCTCCTGTCGCCTTCCAGTGTCACTTTACCCACACAAACCCAACGGCAGGCAGGAGCGCTCACCCATGTTTCTGAGCGCAGCAAAGGCAGCTCCTTGCCCAGGGGCTGCCTGGAAAGCAGCGGCTGCCCCAGTTTGCACAGAGGGAGGTGCAGAGCCACGAGCTGCACAGGGCCCATGTCCCAACACGATAAGCACGGACCCCCATGAGCCTGCAGAGAGCTGACACTGCAGGTATGTGCAGTTGGTCACCTTCTGCCTGGAACAGCCAGCTTTGACCCCTACAGAGACACATTCAGGCTTGGATGCTTCCTGCGAGGTTCAGGAACTAAGGGTATTGATGCACGACCCAGCCCACAGACCCAGCCCAGCAACGGAAGAGACCTGCCATGTCATTACACCCAGCACCAGGAGGGCTCTGCAGCTCAGCATCCACCCGTTCACTCTCTCCTGGTCTCAAAAGACAGGGCAAAAAAAAAAAGGCAGGGAAGGGAAGTACAAAACTGAACATTTCCTATGGGAAACTACTCCTTCACATAATGAATCTCCACTGGGGAGATCACTGCTTTTCCTACAGGCCCTCAGGGACTTCGATCAGAGCAAAGGAACTCCCCGTGTGACTGCCCCTGGGTCTGGCTGCCTGTGCTGGAGACCAGGGGCAGGTGGCTTGCTGCCTGGGGCATGCCCCTCACGGCTGGAACAACCACACGGACCATGACTGCATCCATATAAACCATGCCCACACAAACACCAAGGGGACACGTGAATGCCAACGTGACCGCAGCTGAACGTGATGTATAAGTTTGGGAACAGTTTTCCTCGGGGGCAAAGGTGTGCGGCAGAAGTACCATCACATATACATCCCCCGGCCTCCTTCCTCAGTGCCCAAAACACAACCCAAATGGAACGGAGGTCCCTGGGTGCTCCCTGCACAGCCAGGGACAGAGCACGTGGTGGGAGGGGGAAAGCAGAAAGTGCCTGGTCCCACTGCTGCTCTCCCTGGGCAGCTGGGAGGCCGCGCACATAGTGTCCCTAGATCATGGGACGCGATCGTCTCCTCTGCACAAGCTCCCCTGTGTCCCAAGTCACTGGTGCTGCGGGTCTCCATTTTTCCAGATAATCTCATTTTTGGCACCTGAGTTCACAAACTGGGATCTGCAGCTCCCACTCAGCCCCTCCATTTGGTACCTGAGACTGCAGACTGTCTCTTGTTAAAAATAATAACAACAAAAAAAGACTACCCACAATCCAGCTGGAATGTGTCAGCTGCTTGTAAGGAAATGTTTCCCTGCAGCTTCCATCTCTTTCTGCAGTTAAAGCACAGCGCAGCTCGGGGAGCTGGAAACGATTACTCACTGCATCTCCACTCAGCCCTGGCCTCTTCATCGCAGGGAGCATCGCTGTGTCAATAGTCGTCCAGATCCCTCCAACCCCCAGCTCCAGCAAGGTTGGAACATCACCCTGGCAGCACAGCACGGACGAACAGTCACCCCAAGGCTGGGCTGTCGTCTTCTCTGCCCTCGGGCGTCCATGGCAGGACAGGGGCTTAAAGCTGGCTGGGGGCGTAATCGAGCTGCAGCCCTCACCACAGCTCCCCCAGCACAAAGCAATGGTTCCCTGGTTTAGGGGTATGGCCTTTGCAAGGAGCTCAGTGGATCAGAAAGTTCTAGGGGGTTTTATTTTTATTTTTTTATTTTAGCTCAACTCTAAGAGAGCCTCTTTATTTTTTTTATTTTAGCTCAACTCTAAGAGAGCCTCTTTACCAGTCTGAGGATGGAAAAAGGAGTGAAAAAGTTGGATCGCTTCACTCTCCTGACGTCATCCTACTTGTTCTACAGCAAAATAGGAGGGAGGACATTGCTGCTTCTTAAGAGGTCCTGGCACCCTATGTGGTGTCCCAAAGGGGAACATCAGGCAGCAACAGGACAAAGACTCCAAAAAAGCTGAAAGCTCAGAGATAGTTCAGGCTGTTTTGGCTATTGCAGAGGAAGGTCACATCCGTGCTTTACGTGAACGTGCCTGTTAGTCGTATCTGCCTTGTTTTATCTAAACAAGTTCCAGAGCATCCCTGCAAGAGAGGACCAGGGGGGATGAGAACTGTGGCCCTACCAGTTGTCAAGAGCAGGAAAATGGGGTGAGCAGATAGCAGAGCTGTGGTAAAGAGCCTGCCTTGCTGGCAGCACGCTGTCCCCGGGGCACTGGGCAACATGACCACAACAGCTCATGTGGAGACAAAAAAGGATCATCAGATCAAAAGGGCTTTCACTTCTCACTTCTAGGATTGCTTCTAATCTGAGCTGAGGTCCCATACACAAACAGGTTTGGATTTGTGGGGGAGAAGAGACAAAGTATTAAACCCAAGCAGAAACATTAACTTTTCTGGGACCAGCAATGTCTTCCCCCCACCAACCCCAAGCACCACTGCGTTGCAAGGCACAAAGAACAAGAGAACAACAAGACGTTCAACCACGCATGCGCAATGCCAGCGTCAGCAATGGGAGGCACCAGTGGAAGGGGATGCCGATGCACTCTCCCCTGGCCTACACCCACCACACAACCCTGCTCAGATTTCTCCAGATGACTCTGACTACAGCAGTCCACATCACCCAGTCATCCCATCAAATTTCCTTATCCCAGCTGGGGACCACCAGCCACTTTGGGGACATGAAGTCCAGCTTTGCCAAAGATGCTGGTGCAGTGGTACATCGCACCCATGACTCGCCTCCCTACCATCACTGGCCCAGCTCAGACTTAAATCTACACAAGTGCAGCCAATGCTCCCCAGCGAGTGCAGGAGAGCCTGAGGACTCAGAGAAGGAGAACAGGGGGGGAATATTTCTTGCTCTTCTGCCCCATTAAGCTAACTCCTGCCCTCCTCCCACCTTGAGAACCACGGCTCCAGAGCAGGCTCTTCAGCCCACGCCACCAACCAAGCTGTCCTAATGAAGTTCAGTGCTATAATTACTCCTTTCCTTTGTGGTTTGCTCTGAACTGCCGAGCTCTCAGCAACTGCCCTTCTCCAACCAGCCTCTTCCTGCACAACACGCTCTTCTGCATACCTTTGGCAGCGGGACAAGGGGTTAAGGGCAAGGCAGCTGAGCCCCGGCAGCTGGGGGAAGGCAAGTCCCAGCACAGGGCTGAGGGCAGCTGGAGGCAGCTGCCTGCACCCCCTGCTCAGCTGTTTGCACTGGAGAGTCACTGAGCAACAGGACTGAGGGGTGTCCAGCAGCACGGGAGCATCTCTCAGGTGCCCCGAATCCTGGGATCAGGAGGGGGAACAGGACTTCACACCTGCTGCAGGCATCAGGGAGACAACATTTTCACTTGGGGGGTTGTGTGGGTCTAGAGCTGCAGTGGAGCTGGTTGAGAGTCAGTAACATGCCTACACCCATCCACAGGGCTCCCTGAGGGTCCCTGTGCAGCCTCCCCAAAACTCCCTCATGCACCTACACCAGCAACAAGGAGAGGTGCCGTCCACCTGCCCAGCATCACCCCAGGGTGGGTGTCATAGAACAAGAGGACAAGAGTCCTGCAAGAGCAGCCCAGGGCAACCTTGAGTCACGGAGCAGGTTGTAGATGATTGGAAAGAGGCCACGGATCTGGCAGCGATTCTGGGCTGTATGTTCATGCTGACTCAGAGGGAGAAGGAGCCAGAGTCCTCCCTGCCCCTACAAGTTTCTCTCCTGGCTCTTTTTGGAGGCACTTACACTGAAAGGCCCTTTTGTACCAGGACCAAGGGCTGGCTCGCTCTGCAAGGCAGAGCCCAGACAGCTGGGCTCTTGGGCAAAACTCACCCCGAGCAGCTGTTCTTGGCTTCTGCAGGCCTTTTGATGCAAAGAGCTCTCCCTCTGTGCCACCAGGCAGCTGGAGCATTCAGCAGCTTTAGATGGTCTTATGGTCTTAAAGTGCCCAACCACCCGTGGTTTCGAGCTCGGGAAGCTCAGAGCAGCCCAAACCCAGCAGGACAAGGCTGAGCACCTAACCCTGGGATAAGATGGGCCTCCTGAGCACAATGCACATGGTGGCGGGGGACATAGAGCCTGTAAGGGAGGCCCAGGCTGAACCCCATCACTGGGCTGGGTCTTAGAACTCAGACATGCCCAGCTGGAGATGGACCAACCTGCTTTCTGCTGGAGGCATTGGTCCACTCTAAAACCCAGCTCAGAAAAGCCACACCTAAGCCATACATAGGCACAGCAAGAGAAACTCACTCAAGTCTAACAGGCTCGATATCAGCTCCACCACTGACTCTGATTTGATTTTAGACCACGCGCACACACCAGAACCTGGCCTCTCCACAGACCCCGTCACTGCCCTGTGAACACAGGGCTGCAGCCAGGGACAGGAGATGGAGCAGGGGACCATCCCATGGTGGGGTGAGACAAGGGCACCTGGTCCTGCCCGGGGCATGGCACGGACCTCCCAGGTCCTGGCTCAGCCACAACACACCATCCCACAAACCCTGGGGAGAGGCACAGGGTGGGGTGAGGAGGTGGTGCCCTCCAACTGACCGCTGCATCCCTCGCAGGGGAGAGCTAGTGAGTGATGAGGAACGGAAAAATAACAGGCCAGAAGAGGGAAAAAAAAGTACCTCCAAAACATTAGGCAAAATAAATGACGGCTGGCGGGGGAGGGAAGCTGGCTTTAATACAGGATTAATCAAAAACAAGATAGAGTTAATATACTCCAGGACTCCAGTTTAATAGTGGCTCTGGTCCATGGTGTTATTAGATTTTTGGCTCCAAGGCCAAAAAAATCCTGACTCCTGCTAATGAAGACGCGGTTTCTGCCCCACGACCATAAGCAACAACACTAAACAAGCCATCACAACAGTGCGTCCACAGCCACCGCCTCTCCAGCACCTCAGAGGCTTTTCTAGACGCTGCCCAGGCGGGTGGGTCCATGCACAGGGCAAGAGCTGACAGAACTGTCATCTCCTGCAAGCACCCAGGCTTATGGCATTTTCTTTATTTCCTTCTAGGCTTGATAGCGTTTTTGATTCAAACCGACAGCTCTTTCAGCCAAGATAAACCCAAGGATAACAGCCATGTGTGTAGACACATCTGAGCACAGATCCAGCATCAGCCTCGAAAGGCATCACTGAGCAGCACACAGTGCTCGGCGTCCCCGCGTGGCCTCTGAACCCACAGGGAGGGATGAGGGCAGGTACCAGCCAGTGTCCCAGCCAAGCAGCTGTACTCACCTTCTTCTCTCTTTGGTGGGCTCTCCATCAGCACCGGCTGTGGCTTTGGCTCAGCCTGGGGAGGCTGGGTGGCCACGGGAGGTTCCGAGCTCTCCACTTGCCGTGCTGGTGGGGCTGGGACCTCGGCAGCCTTTGCTACCTGAATTTCCACACGCTTGGTGGCTGTGTCGGGCACAGGAGCGGTGGCCGTCTCTGCTCTTCGCTGGGGCATCTCGGGGATCTTTGATGCTGGCGCCTCCACCCTCCGGAGACCCGGCTCCTGGGGCTTGCCGAGGGTGATCTCAGTCCTCCTTGGGGTGGTCTCAGGGGGTTTGTGCCCCAGGGCATCTGCTCTTTTCAGGCCAAACCTCGACAACCCTGAGGTGGAGTTCTCCACCTGCTTGGATGAGATGTCAATGGAGATTTCTGTTCTTCTGGACACCGGCTCAGGCAGTTTGGGTCCAGAGAGCTCCACTCTCCTCAGAGAGGGCTTTGGTGATCTTTGGCCTGTGGGGTCTGCATGCCGGGCAGGTGGCTCCAAGTTCCTGGCGCCAAGTTCCTGAAACTTCTGTGTGGAGCTGGACACAGCAGACCTGAGGAGGGGGTTCGGGGTCCGTCTTTGCGGGGTGGAGGAATTTGAAGACTGATCTACCTCCTCGACCTCAAAAGATCTTTTCAGAGCTGAAAAACATGAAAAAGAGTTCAGCATTTAGTTACCATCCACCTGAGCACCTCAAGAGATGCTTACAGACACCGCCTGAGGCTCACAATGCCATTTCTGCTCCTTCATCTGAAGGTTCATAATCCCATTTAAAGCAGGGAGGGACTGAGGAGGAGGCTCTGCCTCTTTAGACAAGTTACAAACCCAGTAACAAAACTGGAACCAGAGCCAGGAAATTCAATCCCAGAGCAGAAACCATCCCCACGTTGCCCTCCATCCCACCCGCACTCCATGCATGCTTGGAGAAGAGCAGAGGGCCCCACTGCAGCACATCAGAGCAGGGCACGGCACAGGACTCCGAGCCAGCCAGCAATCTGGCTCCCAACACCTCCCTTTTCCTCTTGTATCCAAAGGATGTGCAGATAAACACAGGCTTCCCAGTGAGCGCTTCCAGCAAAATCCAAGTTAGGAATAGGAAAACAGTCCCAGGAGAACACCAAATCCATCCACATGCAGCAAGAAAACCAAAGGCAGCAGCCACAGGAGTTCATATCCTTAAAAACAAACCTAGGGATCACCCGGGCCAAACCCTGAAGTGCTTTGAAAACAGTGAGATGAGAACCCGACACAAGGAAGGTGCCAGCGAGGAGGCCTTAGGGGCATCCTAAAATCTAAACATCCTCATCTCTGTTTTACCAAGGGGGAGGTTAGGCGGCAAAGAGAGAGAGATGCAACATCAGATTGGATCTTCTGATTTTCACCTGAAGAGGCAGCAGTTCTGCCTTCACCAAGCCCCAGCACCATGCAGGATCTCTCCCCATGGTCTCAGCCTCAGCAGAGCACACACACAGGTCAGCTCTGCACATTGGAACGGTTCTCAGACGAGTGCCTGTTATTCAGTTCTGCCCATCGCATGGGTGCCCTCAGCACACAGAGCTCCCGGGCCAGGCCAGCTACATAAGAATGAAACCCCTGACCTGCCCAAGCCAGGAGCGTGTCCAAGGAAACCTGATGGACGCTGGTGTCAGATCCTCACCTTGCGAGCACAAAGCATCACCGAAGGAAGCCTCCACTCATGGAGTGATGCTCCCATCCCAGCCACGCAGCTGACAGCCAGTAGCTGCCTGACCATGTCCTGGCTCATGGCTGGATAGCCACACGTCCCCCACGGAGCCCTTCCCACCCCACTCCAGCCAGTTTTCTTCAACAAAGCAGATGCCCTTAGGCCCATCAGACCTCCTGCTCTGCACAGGAGCCAGCCAGGGGAAAACAAAAGGCTGAAATTCATGGCAAGAGGGGAAGCACAGAGAACCACTGCTGCATCCCACCCTAACTGTGGGCTGCCCACACTCCCCATGCCCTGCAGCAGCCAGGTAGGCACAGGGGCAGGCCAGACTGAGGCACAGCCCTGAGGTCCCAAAGGAGCCCCCATGAGGTGGGGCTGAGCGTGGTGACAGCCTCAGTGTGATGACAGCCACACTGCTAACAACTGGTACAAGCACCATAATGAGTCCACCCATCCTTTACATAACGGGATAGTATCAGTGAGATTTAGCCTTTAAAAAAACCTGGGCTTGAGATCACACAGGACGCCAGGAGCAGGCGGGGGAGACTGGAAGCACAGCTTTCCCTCATCCCACGATGTCCACCCACCCCTGGCCACCCCTGGGGTGGAGCTGGAGAAGAGCCACCACACAGGAAGCATCTCCTCTGCTCTACAGGGTTGCTCTGACCCCCAGGGCAGGGCTGGGGGCCTGGGGACCCAGGGACCCCCCATTCCTCGGACACATCCGTTTACAAGAGAGGAGCCATCTGGCACGGCTGGGTCCAGCCGGTGGGACCGTCCACGTGGCAGCTGTCCCAGCTCCACTCCACCAGCAGATCGCAAATGCAGCTGCTGACACCCACCACCCCCCTGCTCCAGGCAGAGCAGGCAGCAGATGCAGCCGCCGCTGTCAGGGGCTGGGGACAGCAATGGCCCTGTCCTGGGGCAGCAGCTCCGAGGGTCCCAAAGGAGAGGTTGAGGATAGCGGGACCCTCAGAGCGGGGTTCAGATGTCAGACAGTCACGGAATGGGGGAGACACACAGGGGTTAAATTGTTAGGACACAGGCTTTGGGCAGATTCCTCTTTTGCGGGGGAAATACACCCAAACTGCTAAATGTGAATGTCAGGCTGCAAAACCAGCCAAAATGGGCACTGCAGAGGCTGGGACCAAGAGCATCCCCAGGACACTCCGTATTAGCGACCCAGCAAAAAGCCTCTCTCAGGAACCCCTCCATGCTCTGGCACACCCACATCCCCCTGCTGTCTGGGATGGGCAGGGGAGGATGCACAGGGCCATTCGCCTTCAGCATTAACCCAATGGAAACAGCACCACGGCCACTTTAGGGCTACGAGGAGAGGAAAGCACCGAAGCACATAACACATAACATCTTCCATGTAAAACGCAGGAAGGGCCACGAAGAGCACCTGCTGACAAAATGGTGTGTCTTGCATCTTAAAAATATTCAGACATCGGTAGAAGGAAGGAGGGAGGCAGTAAAGAAAACTAAAGGCTTTTTTTCTCCATTTTATCTGTTTTCTGAATCCCACAGAGCCCTCCCAGCCACGTCACCACCCACCTGCAGAGGTGAGATGTTCTCTGTGTCAATCTTTGCCCTGCGGTCTGTGCTTGGCACATCCCGTGCACTGCAGGCCTGTGTCTGAGTCTCAGTCCTCAGCACTCCAAGAACAATTAATCCAAAAAAGTCCCACACTTGAGAGCTGTTCCCATGTGTCCATAACTCAGGTCTCCAAAACTGAGCTGGAGCTCAGACTCTCTAGCACAGATGATA
>NW_010407816.1:0-7734 GCF_000710305.1 Buceros rhinoceros silvestris | reverse complement strand
GGGTTTGGCTAGGCTAGGGTTAATTTCCACAGTCAGAATGGCCAGACCAAACCAGCCAATGGGATATTTGATACCATGCTGACATAGTGTCCAGTATAGATAAGGATGGTCTAGCCAGAGAGGGCAGTTTCGAACCATGCAGTGTGACTTGGTGCCTCTCAGCTCAGCACGGCATGGCACAGCAGCGGTGGCAAGCAGTGCATTGTGTATTATTCACTTTATTATTGTTGTTACTATTAGTTCCTCTCTCTTTTTGTTGTTCAAGTAAACTCTCCTCATTTTAACCCACACAGCTTTACTTTTTTCTTCCTTTCCCCCACCACAGGCATAGGAAGGAGTGAGCGAGCGGCTGTGTGGTGCTTAGTTGCCAGCTGCGTTCAAACCACAGCACCGCCCATGGGAGAAAGAAGACTTTCCAATGTGTGGCTTTACACAGCAACCAGAAGGTCTAAGATGCAACATTTGGGCTAGATACTAAGATGGGTGCAGTGGCTGCAAGTCCCTGCCCCTCTCTGTGATGCTGCATCAGTGTGTGGCACACCAAGGAGTTTGAGTGGTCTGTTTCGGAAGCCAGATTTTTCACCTGTTTCTGTGATGAGAAATTGAACTTTGGCTCACAAGAAAATGCACCCTGATCTGCAAGGGACGGGTATAGTTCAGTTATGAGAGGGCAGTGCTTGAAGAACGCTTTGTCTTCTGCAGCTCATCTGCTCAGTGTGGCTGTAAGGAGTTATTTTAAGTCAAGAAGTAAACCCAAAGTGAGTCAATTTTTCGTTCTCTAAGACCTGAATTACCACCTGTGCCACTTCTCTCTCTTGCTCCTGTCCTTTCAATAAGGGTATGAAGCATTAAGTAGGAATAAACGATGCAGCCTCTTAGAGTGCTACTGGAGTAAGAGTCGTGTTGTGTTTCTTCACACATGGGAATGGACAGTGTCAAGAGGGAGGTTTTCCTGCACTGGATGCACTCACTCACTGTGTCAACCTGTGGCCCAGCTGGTCAAAAACTTTGCCTGTTGGAGCCACATTTCCAAAATGCGAGTTGCTTTGGTGGTTGCGTAAACTAGAGCCTTGATGTTTACAGGTCACCGGGAGTGGATTGGAACGAGCAGCATTATCAGGCACTATTTGTTCATCCCTGGGGGCTGCTGTGCCTAAATGTCCTACTCACGTTGCCATTTTGTCCTGTGAATATTTTTCCAGAGTCTGCAAACTCTCTTGGAGTATCTTTGACAGCACAACTGACTATTGCTAGTTATTTCAAGTATTTTGGATACCTAGCTCTGCTAATCCAGAGCTCATTTGTTGGAGCAAATTGAGGTCCTCATCACGGGAAAGACACCTTGCTCCAGTCACTGCTCATCCAGCCCAGCTGCAGTGAGCATCTTTATCTTTTCCCGTGTCTTAGTCTTCCTGGGTCTTCCCGTCCCTCTGATGCTGCTCTGCCACTGCTGCTTTCCCATAGCCCACATTCAGGTGTGGCTGTTTAAAAGCAATCTCTGTCAACATTTGTCATTAATCTGTTTCGATTTTTATTTATAAAAGAAAGAGAGAGAGTGAGAACGGAACAGCTGCAGTAGCAGGGCAATTGCAGGTGAATAATGAAAGGATTCATCACAGCCATACCAGGATATATATATTTTTTGCAGCCAAGCGAGACGGATTCCCATCACAGCCCGGGGACTCGTTCCACACAACCACTCATCTTTCATGCTGGGGGGAAGGGAAGGGTGGAGACAGTATCATTATGGATGTAACGGTCTGAAGTGACTAGTCAAGGTTGCTGCTTCAGTAACAAGGAATCTGCTGGACGGATTTTTCTCTCCAGCAGGTGTTATTGTCTGGTAGAGCGGCTGCCTTCTACAGCAGACTGCCACTTGCAAAAGGCTGTTTAGGGGTTGCTAACAGGAGTGTGTGCTAAGCAGTCGAATCGCTAAAGAAGGGGAGATGGAGAAGTGAGGATTTCACAGGAGCGACAGACGTCTCAGATGGAATGATGGACACACTGGGCAATGCAGGGTTCACTCTTGCTTACCGTTTTGCTGTTTGACCCACCCTCCAGCTTGCTGTCATATCAGCAAAGAGCTCTCAGCTTGCTCTGCCCCATCTAGCTTTACAAATCCATCTGCTCAGCTGAGCACAGAGGTTTTGTTCTTCTTGTTCACTTTTAGTAAGTAAGATGGGTGAAAATTTATCAGATACAGAATGCTGAAGGATTCCAGAGTCCCAATGATCTCTGTGAATACAGAAGAGAAAGAACTGCCGTTTAAAATGGGGAAAAAAACCAAACCAAAACAGGCCTGATTGACTGAGTTGTGCACTCACCCATAAAAAGCACAATGGACCTAATCTGAAAGGAGCGTATCGATGTCAGGCCTCTTGGCAGCCTGGGGCACTCCATGCACCTCTGACAAGGCACTAGCACCAGGACATTCCTGCGGTAAATCCTTCTGCTCTCAACTGAAACGTAAGTGCCACTGGAGGCGATCCCAGTTGGATGGGAGGATGCAGTAAAACGCCACGGCTGAAGCGATCCTGAAGGAATAAAACAAACAGGTACCTTGCTTTGGTGGGCTCTTAGGGCTGTCACCTTGGCAGGTGGAAAAAGAGCAGTGACCTCTTCTACTCCAGACCCTTCGAGTGCTCTATTTTTCCTGAATAAATTCGCAGCCTTGTGAGCAGTAGAGGGATCAGGGAAAAGAGACCCGCTTCTCAAGCTGCCGCTCCGTTTCTCTTTTGTACCGGGGAATGCAATGCAATGCTCAGAAGCTTATACTCAGCCTGTGTTTTTTGCCATCCCCCCTCCAATATATATCTCCCTTTGGGAAACCATTTGGTTCATTTCCCTGTCTCCTATCGCACAATTAATGCAGGTCGTTATCAACTGGGTGTTATTCAGACTGGCTGCATGATCCAGCTCCATTTATACATCCTACTAGGTCTCCATTCCCATCCTTAGATAAGGATCCGTGGTTGCTCAGCATCGTGAAAGGTTTTCTGTTGAATATGGAAACAATCAAGTGTTTGTGAAGCACAATAGGATGAAGCTTCCAGATAAGACGCTTGCTTATTCCAAACCAGAAAAAGTGCTTCAGCCACAACAGGTCTTGTCACTGAACAACTGCAGAAGGTGGTTCTTATACAGCCTGTAGCTGATGGCTTCCTAACTTTCTCCTAGAGAATCTTGCTCTTATATCCCCATAGAATCAGGTCGCTGAAGGTGGTTTTGCTTCTGTGAAGACAAGACAGTGTTAATGCTAATGGCCGTGTCCTGACCTGGCTTGGGTGTAGCCAAGTGCTTGGACATTGATGGGAAAAGTAAAAATCGGCTTTCTTGCATCTGTAGTGCATGCTTCCAGACCAGAGCAGGTGAGAGTCTCCGGCAGTTCTGAGAATGCTCTGTGCCTCTGGTTTCTTCTCGGTGGCATTATGGATTGTTAACGGAAAGGTTGCTTTGTCACAGCTGGGGAGATTGCCTTGTTTCCAACCGGTGCTTTCCAGATAGGTATAAACTTGATGGGTAATAAATGCGTAGTAACGTGTTATCGGAGGAGAAAGTTCTCTTCTGACTCCAACCAGCAGATGGTTTCTGAGATCTCATCACTCCAGTCACCTTGGTCTCAGTGATACTCTGAGTTCTTTTATTTCAAGTGATGCTTTTAGGGCTCCATGCAGTGACTAATTTAGAGCCTTCGCTATCTAGCTTCCATGCCTATTCTGTCTCAGCCCCTTCTCTTCCTCCAAACACTCCCAACCAATCAGGAGTTACTTAGACAGTATTTTTGTATTATTTTACAGATGTAGTGGTTGTCACTGCGTTCTGTTGTAGGTTGCAGTTTCTTGCTGTGTACCCACTCATACAATCAGTAGAACAACAGCACAAGATTAAATATTAAAGATGACGAACAATTCTCTATCACAGGTTATCAGTGAGATATTTCACATTTAAAGAAAAAAGGTAGATTTTCTTTAGCCTCAAACGGTGTAAAATATTGCTCTTGCCAAAGGCTTGTGAGGCAGCAGCATACAGCCTTTTATTGGAGCTGTCTCTTTCCAGCCATGTAGATTCTTCTCAGTTGGAAATATTTAACACCCTATTAGTTTCTGATGCATTTTTTAATATATTGGTGATCTCAGTGTTCCCTGAGAGGCCTCAAATTATGAGGATATAACCAGGCTCAGGTTTGCATAACCTGCTTTGAAATGCTTCACTCCTTCTCATGCACACTTGGATTATTTTAGAGCTACCATGGTGTGAGCATGCTGAAAAATTTGCAGTGCCTCGTGAGTGGTGGTTTTAATACTTCCAGCAAGGGTCATGTGAAGAAAAGTCACTGGGTGGCCTTCTGCAAAAGTAGTCCTTCTACCTAGGAGATGTAAGAAATGTTCTTTCAGGAAAACAATCCATGGACCAAGGTGACGCCCCGAGCAATTGCTGTAGCCTGTGGCATCGTTGTAAACTCAGGTTTTGCTCACTTTCTATACTACTCTAGTCCCTAGAAGGTTCTGGACAGTACTGAAGTCCAGCTGACCCTGAGGCTTTACAGACTTGAGGTATGAGCACTTACTATTCAGAGAATGTGCTGTCCATACAGTGAAAGCTGTGGGCGTAGGAGACAAGGAGTGAAGGAGAGGAAAGCCAGGATGGGACACAATCTGTGATGATACCAGTGTGAAATAAAATGGCAAAAAAGAGAGACTGCTAAACTGTGGATTGCTGAATTAATTGTCCTTAATTCTCAGGACTTCCTCAAGGTACCAGCTAGAGCTCAGCTGTGGTGAAGATACACGTATGAAGGCATGTATGGGCAGGAAGAGGAGGAGCCAAGATCAGAGGTAGACGTGTTCGGAACAGAGTTCTAGTTAGGGAGCAGAGCCCACACTTTGCAGATGTTATCAGACAAATATGATTTGGATTGAAGGCTGAACAAACTTGGCTTATTTCTTACCCTGTTGTCCACCTTCTTTGGTTTTTTTTTTTTTATTTCAGAAGCCTGACTGCCCTGCTGACTGTGTGCATGCATTTAGTTCTCTGTGGGCCCTACCACAGCAGTGGGAGCCAGGTAGAGAGTTGTGTCTACCTGTCCCCAGCCTTCATCCCATGCGCTCTTTTTTCCAGTGAAGGGGGCACAAGAAGAGACCCAGGCTCAGGATAGATGCATTTCTGATTCAAGGCCTGAGCTAGAGAGACGTTTTGCTGGTAACAGTGGCATGGTGGTAAGCGTTTTCTTGCTTTCTGCAGTCCCCATGCTTTGTGCTCCAAAGCTGTGCTTCCGATGGGAGCTCTAAGAGGCCACACTGGTACCTGTGGGGATAGTATTTCCTGGGCCACCAAGTGGCAGCAGTTCAGCAGTGTCTTCTCTGGGCAGGTCAGCAGCCCCAGCTGCTGCTTCCCCAGAGTTGCTCTCTGGTCACTGCTCTCAGCGTCTGATGGCATGAATGCGAAGAAGTGGCGCGTCCCTTGCTGATTCGTGCAGCAGTGATAAGAATGGAGGAGCTGCAATGATTTCAGTCTGTTTCAGCTATAGAGTTCTGGTTAAGGACCTAAAGGTGGCATCAGGGCTGTAGAGCAGATGAATCTTACTTTGCATGGGTCTAAAGCATCATCATGGCTTGGCTTCGTGAACGAAGATCTGGGAAGGGCTTTTCCCACGCTCGCTGCAAGCGATGAGCACACCCTTCGGGGCTGCGCGGTGGGTTTTTTAGGTGAGGCGCAGCGTGCGTGGAACTGGCTCCACCCTTTACACCTGAGGTTCATCTGCCAGGGCCTGGCGAGCTTGGACGGTGACAGCGAAGTCCTCAGGTTGTAGGTTTGGTTAGAGTGTCCTTCTCTTAGATGATGGAGCCTTACAGGGCTAAACGAGCTCCATCTGCCCGGGTCTGGAGTCAGAGTTGTCCTTCTCCTAGGATGGTGCCCGAAGGCTAGTGAGCCCATCCTGCCCGTGGACACACTGTGTCTGACCCTTCAGCTGAGACCTGTCTGGCCTGGGAGACCCCATCGGAGGCACCTGCCACCCCCAGCACAGCTCTCAACCGCACAAGGGCACGCACGCTCCTTCCCCACGACAAGGGGGTGCCCGTGTCCATGTCTCTCTTTCTCTGAAAGAGAAAGTCTAAAGCGTCACAAAACAATGAAAGACTTGGCTCAGCTGTTACTGTCTCTAAAAGCCATGGTGGCCTGCGGGCTCAGCTTTGCTGGGGCAGAGACTTTGGGTCCTGTCTGAGGAAACACTCAAGAAGCCTCTTAAGGACTGAAGGTCTGGAAGGTCTGGCACGTGGGCCAGGCTCTCCATAAAGTGACTCGCATGTGTTTTGTTGAAGAGCAGATGTCTCAGGTTCAGAACCAGCTATTTCAGACAAGTTACCAAAAAAACAAAGACAAATTTTCTAAGAGTTTCAACCTCAATTCATGATTTCAAACCAATATTAGCTCACAAAGTGTGAGGAGACCAAAAGCTATTTGCCTCCCGGTTGCTATTAATTATAGTTACCCTCCTTCATTACCCCTTTCCCTCTGTAAATCACTGGAGTGCAGAGGATGATTCGGTGGCAGGGTTCTGAGTGTGTCGTCAGAAGCCACATCATGACTGGGACAGTGAGACTGGATCATCCCAGCACAAGCTGAAGACCTGCTTAAAGCTGCCTGTGTTGTATCCCGTTTGAGAATAGGTAGAGTTTCACCCTTTGTGTATCGAATTTTTCAGGGGCGCTGAATTTTTACTGAAATTTTCCCTGAAGTTGCAGGGAACAAAGGTGTCTTCTACAGCCTCAACCGAGTCTTACCAAATAGCTCTCCTAAATAAGGCTGGTCTCTGGCTGAGCTGTGCCCAGAACCAGAGGCTGCAGTAGGCATGTTTAAACAAGGTGTCTCAATGTGTTATCTGCCAGTCCCTGAACTTCCTTGTTCACCTCAGAAGAGTGGTGAGAAGAGGGAGAGAGCAGGGCTGCTTAGTTTGACCTTGCTTTTCAGATTTTTTCCCTGTTGTTGTTTTGTTTTGCTTTGCTTTTTATTCTCTTTGCACGTGCCTCTAATTGATCTTGAAAAGAAGGGACAGTTAAAGAAGACGTTAAGGTGAAATGAAGCCCTAAGTATGACTGGAGACTTTTATTAAGCGTGGCAAAGTTCCCTGGGCTGCGTAGAAATTGTTTATTGATTTTGGTATGGCTGGGTGCTCTGGAGTAATCGCCCACAGAACCGCTAGAGAGAGCAGAGTGCTCCCACAGGTCTCTGCTGCCTCCTGCCCAGGGATGCTCTTCCTCCCGCCTGTGCTGGTGGTCTCCTCTGTAACTTGCAAAGGAGCAGCCGTAGCTGGTTTAACTCTCGTTGCAGCTCCTGCAGACCAGCACTGGACTCTGCCCCACTGCTCCAGAAATGGCCAGTGAAGGAACACGGTAAGGGAGGATAACTTTGGAACGTGTATCACACAAGCGAGCACGGTATTGCTGAGACTTGAAACTGCCCCTTGGCTCTTCCTCCTGTTGGTTGTTACAGACATGTAACACGTAACGCAGAAACTGTCTGTGACAGTCAGCAGGTGTAGTCATCTCGAGCCTGCTTAAGCACGGGGCAGGTCAATTTTGGGTCAGAGATGGACATGTTAGTGTTTCTGAGTAGTGCCTATGAGGTTTTGCCCCAGTGCACCCTGCCTGCTCTCACATGCCATCGCCCGCTGTGCCAAAATCGCGGGATGCTGAGCGAGGGTCGAATGGCTGCGTGCAGTGAGCCAGCCTGCCC
>NW_010407815.1:10835-19054 GCF_000710305.1 Buceros rhinoceros silvestris | reverse complement strand
TTCCCTTGTCCACTAGACGGGTCATTTTATCCTTCTGTCTGTATGTAAATTACTTGCCTAATCTTATCTAATGACCTCCAAATCTGTAATGTATTTAACTTCACTGAAATTTTGCAAAACATGCATCCTATAATTCTACTAAGGTTCAGTGAGATTAATTGGTTTAAGAAAGGCCACATAGGAAGATTATGGCAGCGAGAGTAAAAAATCATAAATTCTTTAATTAACAAGGTAAAATCCAATGTGAAGAAACTAAGACAGTCGTGATGTGTAGCTGTTTTCAGGGTTATGCAACACTTTTTTCAGGACTGAAGACTTTGAGCTTAAATTTGTAGTGCTTTTATGAATCTGAACCTCCATGATTTAAGAATTTAAATTCCATTTTCAAAGTAGGAAGAAAAAGAATCCTATAAAAGCCTCAGCCCTTTTCAGCTTTCAGCAATTTTTTATACCACATTCAGAAATAACATCATAATTTTGAATGTTATTATCTTTCAAGTAGAAGACAAGAGTTTTTTGGGAGCAGGGAATCCAGCTCTAAGGAAGTGTTAATCTCCACTTCAAACCTAGGATTCACAGACCTGAACTCTCTCTATATGTGATACTCATGTTCTTAAGACAAGGTTTCCAGAACCCCACAACTTGAGGATGGTCAGTTCTATTTTCAGTAGCAGTGGTTGTCTGGTGTTATATTTAAATTTAGAGAAATAATTTAGAGAAGTAAGAACATGGCAGAAATATAAGTCTCATTTCTTCCCAGGTGAATGTCATAGTCATACTTATCCAAACCAATGTTTTTCCTAATGCAATTAATATTTCATTCTGTTTATTCTTCAGCAGAATGAAATTAAAGTTAGATTTTTGCATGTCTTATCCTTCCATATAAACTCATCTTGGTGGATAGGCATTTTTCTAGGGGTTGTAGGTTCATAACCCTGCAGAGGACAGAATTACATGAAATATTCCTCCTCTTGGATGAATTCTAGAGTATTTTTCTACATTCACAAAACTTTCATTTAAATAATCTGAGTTTTATTGTTTTGAATTCATATTTGCTTATTTATTGTCCTGCAAAAAGACTGATTCCTAATATTTGGCAAACATTAAAATACATTGTTGAAACAAGTTTGTATTTGATGACTCTTTGTGATAGGCAGATATATGAAATCTTTGCACATTTATTTGAGCAAATTTATTGCTAATAAGCATTTATGTTAATTTTAATACAGATTTCAAGTATTAGTATATGGTGGTTGATATATTTTTTTAGTTTGGTCGGACTGGATTAATATCACATCTTTACACTTGATTTATTCAGAAAAGGCTTTTAATGAAGTACAAATATTGATCATATTTTTAAATTTAAGTAAATCAGAATTAACTTCCTTCTAAATAAGGAGTATATAGATTTATTGAACAAGCTTTCATTTTAGTTTGCTACATTGAACCACCTGTAGCCATCAGTCACTACCTCATTTTTGTCAAGGCTTATTTTGTCATGTGGAAAGAAGCTCTGCAAAGAGCATGTACACACTTGAAGGGATGAAGCGACTGTTGGTTAATACACAGAGCAGTGAGCTGGGTAATATGCATAACTGGCCTAAGGTGTAGTATACTCACTCTCTCTTTTTTCCTCAAGATGCATGACAAGTTCCTGGAAGTCCATCAGGTAAAGAAGCAGAGGCATGCATTGCTCCGTGGAAAGGACTGCTCCTTTCTGTTGCTGCACTGCTGACTTCCCATTATTTGCTTTCTGTCTTAGGGTTTTTTACCTTTCCATGCCAGCATTTTACTTCTGGAATCGAGCTGTTATCACCATCTCAAGAGTTTCAATTCTGTCTGTATTTTATTTTTCTTATCATTTATTGTTTCAGCTCATGGATTTTCTCACACCTTAAACAACTATTTTCTTAGTAAAACTGTGTCAAGGTCACAGAGTTGTGCTGCATCAAACTAAGCCTTGGATCACAGAGACCTGAACCCCTGAGCCAAGGGGTAGAGACTTATCTAGAGAGGGGGACTGAACCATTTCCTTTTTGCTCTCATAATCACTGGGATTTTAGAATTAGTAGATCTCATCCTCCTGAACCTAATTTTTGATTTTTGATTGGAGAAAGAAAACAAATCTTTACAATTTTTTGACTCCCAGCCACATTATCACTTTTCAGTGCGCTAGTAATTGAACCAATTTGACTGAGATCAAGAAAATATTCTCTGTGCAACTGTGACAGATTCTACTGCTGCCAATAGCTGGTTTTCTTTTCAACAGACTCTGGGTCCAGTTGCCTTCCTAGTGATTTCCACCAATTCAGATTTATCATTCAATACTTCAGGTCTGAATCCATATCTGATATAATTCTATTCCTTGAACAAATTGTCATACATGGCATGTCCAGTATTGGTCAAAATACAATGTTTCAGTTTGAGATTCCTATTTATATTTTAAAATATATTTTCTTAAAAATTATACGTAAATTTTCAGCCAGTCTTGTAATGCTCTAGGACAGGAGCTATTGGATCACGTGGGAAGGCAGCTACCATTACCACAACAGTCTGTTGTATTAAGCATGTTGTGAGAACTCTGAGGCTATATCTGTACTTGTAAATAAAAGATGTTGGGAGTGCACTTTGGCACTGATTTGAAGAAGAATGTTGAGTGTCCCTACTATCAAACTCTCTCAGCTTTTAAAAACAGGATGGTTGCATTCAAACTGCCTTGTGAATAGTCTGTGAATAGCACGAGCTCTCTAACTGTGGCTGGCAAATGTTTTCTAAAGCAAGTTCTAGCTGGCCAGGGCCAAAACTATGCCAAGGCCATGTGAACAATTTAACAATATGCATGACCAAGTTTCAGTGCCCAGAAATGTTTAATTGAATCGTACAAATATGAAGGCCTGAAAGGGGTATGGAAAAGTATAGTTTGTGAATCCCACAGGGGACTGAACATTTCCTGCAGGGCACGGAATTGCCCAAACCCTTGGGTACTTTCAGGAAGCAGATGAAAGGACATTTCAAAGGTTTTATAAACTTTGGTTTTATGCATATTCAAGGCAAATGCAGAGTTAGGTACATTCTAGGTATGTACATGTTCACAATGAGGATTTTCATTGGAGTTACTCTCACTTAGCTTGAGACCTGTAAATGGACTTATGCAAATAAGACTTAACTTTGAGCAGCATCCCTACTGTCCAAATGTTTGTTCAGTGGCCCTCTTCTAGGAAACAACTTTATTTTTTCCCCAGGAAATAATCAAGAGCAGTAGAAGGCCCATAAATTCAGGAATGAAAATATGGTGGGAATGGCACTGGTAAATTCTAGTACTGATAATCTGCATACTGATAATCTGCATACAAAGAAGTTTTAACAAATAAGTTTTAATAAGAGCACATAGAATCAGAGTCATAGAATCACAGAATCATAGAATGCTTTAGGTTGAAAGGAACCTTCGAAGGTCATCTAGTCCAACTGCCCCAGCAGTAAGCAGGGACATCTTCAACTTTATCAGGTTGCTCAGAGCCCCAAACAACCTTGAATGTTTCCAGGGATGGGGCATCTACTACCTCTCTGGGCAACCTGTGCCAGTGTTTTGCCACCTTCATCGGAAAAAATGTCTTCCTTATATCTAGTCTATATCTCCTCTCTTTTCGTTTAAAACCATTACCCCTTGTCCTATTGCTATGGACTTTACTGAAAAGACTGTCCCCATCGTCCTTATAAGCCCCCTTTAAGTACTGAAAGGCCACAATAAGGTCTCCCTGGAGCCTTCTCTTCTTCAGGCTGAAGAATCCCAACTCTCTCAGCCTGTCCTTGCAGCAGAGGTGCTCCATCCCTCTCATCATTTTTGTGGCCTTCCTCTGGACCCACTCCAACAGGTTCACGTCCTTTCTTGTGCTGAGAACTCCAGAGCTGGATGCAGTACTCCAGGTGAGGTCTCACCAGAGCGGAGTAGAGTGGCAGGTTCACCTCCCTCAACCTGCTGGCCATGCTTCTTTTGATGCAGCCCAGGATAACGTTGGCTTTCTGGCTGTGAGCACACATTGTTGGTTCATGTCCAGCCTTTCATTCACCCAAGTCCTTCTCCACAAGGCCGCTCTCAATCCCATCATCCCCCATCCTGTAATGATACTGAGGACTGCCCAGACCCAGGTGCAGGACCTTGCACTTGGTCTTGTTGAACCTCATGAGGTTTATACAGTCCCACTTCTCCAGCTTGTCCAGGTCCTTCTCATCCCTCTGGATTGTCAGCTGCACCAGTCAACTTGGTGCCATCTGCAAACTTGCTGAGGGTGCACTTGATCCCACTGTCTATATCAATGATAAAGATATTAAACAGCACTGGGCCCCAGTGAGGGGGTGACCCCTCTGAGGGTCACCACTTGTCACCAATCTCCATCTGGACATCAAGCCATTGAACATTACTTTCTGGATGTGACCATCCAACCAATTCATTGTCTGCTGAACAGTCCGTCCATCAAATCCCTCTCTCTCCAATTTAGAGAGAAGGATGTTGTGGAGGGCCGTGTCAAAGGCTTTACAGAAGTCCAGATAGATGACACCCATAGCTTTTGCCCTGTCCACTCATGTAGTCACTTCATCATAGAAGGTCACTAGGTTGGTCAGGTAGGATTTGCCCTTGGTGAATCCATGCTGGCTGCCTCAAATCACCTCTCTATTCTCCAAGTGCTAGGTAGAAGACAAGTCAGGTGGGAGACTGCTGACAGGATATGACGTAGTCAGAGTATGGTGGCTTTACCTGGTTTCACCAGCACAAATCTCAAAAATTAGCAGTCATCTACAGCAGAGTCACACTAGTGAAGGAGCTTGCCATGTCAATGCTATAGAAACCATGGCCACCTTCACACATTGTGGCAGATATCAAAGATGTAGTCAGTACTAAAAGCACATGGCATATGATTTCCCCAGTCCTATCATTCACATGTCTCATATTTACACCACAGCATGTTCTCCTTTCAAGCCACATTGGCTTCAGTTTGAAAGATCAGGACCAACACTTTTTTTTAAGACCTTTTTAAAACCTTGCTAAGAAAGCAAGGTTTCTTGCCATAAAGTTACACTTGTTCTCTGCAGATTTTTATTTAGCACAAGAAGCATTGACTTTGAAATAAAATTCAACAGGTTTTCCACTTGATTTTGATTTAATGGACACCTTTGGTAGAGGGCCTCAGGGTAGGTTGGCTCTAGCTATTTATCTTTATACTGGGTAGTTTATATATTTTAAGAAAGTGACAAATGGCAGCTTTAAAAAAACTCATTATGGTAATTGATTATTATAGGAAAACCTTGGAAACTTTATGAAAGAGAGCCGTATTCTCTATGTGTCTTAGCTTTAAACCAGACTTGTAATTAGAAGAACCCATAAACATTTATCACATTAAGAGAGGCTCAGTCAGAAAGTTTAGAATACAACTGTGGAGTCACTTTATTGTCTTGTGTTAAAATCACATACATTAGTGATTTTCCCTTTCCATAGAGAGATTAATTTGCCAGCTGAACAGAAGACCACCCACACTCTCAGAATATGTCAAAGCAGAGTTCCGCAAGAAATTTGCTGTGCGTGCCTCTGGGAAGGGTGACTGGACTCTTGGGCTAATACACTTCTGAATGTTGTAATCAAGCCATATTCCCCAAGTAGAATTGGTTCAAGAATCTGAGCTATCTATCTGTTGTCCCTCCGCTTCTTCTCCTTAGCTTCTACATCTGTCTGAAACTTTGGATGTCCCCAGCAGGAAACTCATTGATCTCAGATTTCCTTCCTTCCCTCACCTTCCTTGTTTTAGCTGTAGATCATTCTGACCAAGTTTTGAGATATTCCAGTCCTGAATCCAAGTGTAACATGGTCTTTAGCTTACGTTTAATTCAAGGCTTTACGGTTTAGCAACTAGTTCATTTAAGTAAACAAACAAAATAATTTTTTAAATTATAGCTAATGTGGCTAGGAGTTTATTTTGCTTTCGTTAATGTAATAAATCTCTCAAACATAAAATAAAGGGACCAACCTTTGTAATCACTACCTCACGTTACATTATGAATGCCTTTGGAAGACAGAGACAACATTTATGATCTGTCTTCGCAGAGACAATTAGCACTCTAGAGACTTGTGCACTATTTTCAGAAATGTTGAATATGAAAAATGATCTCTCTGATTTCAAGTATAGGAGAGTTCTTAATCATGTCCTAACTGGAGGAGTGGTTGCTGTAACTGTGTAGAGAAAAGTAAATATTCTGCAGCTGATTCTTTAAGAACTCTATGTTTCTGACTTAGATTTGCATTACGTGACTTAGTTTGTTTTCTAGTTTAACCAAGGGAATATACATTAGATGTTCCTTATAAAAAAGAGAGGAAAAGGGCTGCTCAGAATAAACCATAACTGAGCATAAAAGGCAGAAAATACTTTCAAAGCCATATGTGTTACTACAGTATATATACTTCAACAGCTTTTCAGACCAGACAAGTTATTTTTTCAGTATGACTTCTCAGGCATAATCTGCCATGGCATTTCATTTCTTTTAATACGTGGTAACCCCCATTTATGGTGTTTTGTCTGATGGCACCAGATCCTGCAATCAAAGAGGTGTAAAAGAATCTTTCTTTTCTAAAAAATGTTTCTAGCCTATAAAGCTGGTGTGAAAAGATTGACTTTGCCACCTTAGTTATTTGTAAGACTCAGAAGTGAGAACACAAATGAAATGATTACAAAACTTGCTTTCTTAAAACTTTTAGTATTTTTAACAGAATCATAAGTTTTAGAACAGTTTCATGACATTTTAACATACAGAGTTGACAAGGCTACCATTTCTCTTTCTTTAAATGCATTTTTTTGCTTCAGATAATGTCCTATATATAAATTTACATATATCTATAACAGGAGTAAACTGCAAAATCTGAGAAACAAAGTGAAGTTTTCAAATGCAAGTTTTTAACTCTTCTAAGCAGACAGCATCTAAAAAGCAAATCCATAATAATTACATCTCTCCTTTCCCCACAGACAGCTACATCTTTCTAGAATTAAAGTTTTTCTTTTTCCAAGTTTTCTTCAGTCTGTAAACCTCTCTTTAAAGATGAAATAAAAGTCATTGTTCCTTTGGCAACTATATAGTTTCTTTGCTGAAAGCTGCTTAATTCAAATATTCTGCTCACAAAGATATGTTATTTGGCAGCTTGATGTATACAGTAAAAGTGAATGATATCTGTTAATGGTAGAGAAGAAAACTTATATTCTTTTTGTTTCCCCATAATAGAATTTGTTCAAGTTAGATGATATTATGGATTTATAAACAACAGGTAAACAATGAACCGTATAAAGGTCTAACCCTCTGAGTTCTTTTGTCCGTACAGTCAGTGTGAAAAGAGCACTGTGGCATGTGACAGGATCAGGCCATAAGATTTCATAATGTGATGTAAATATACTTTGAGGTTCAACTGAGCTGCTTCAGTGCTCATATGTACTGTTGCCTTAGCGGATGGGCATTGTCTTTCTCTGCTTTTATTTTGCTTGATTAGCTGGTTTGAAGTTCTACCTGAAACCAAGATGCACTCTACTAAAACTCTGATGTGCGGTAGATAACTTGCAGTTTTACTTGAATAGGGTATTAATGCACAGGAAAAACTCTAACTGAAATACATACATTCTCTCTAGAAATGGGTTGCCATACCATGTAACAAATTAACTTTTTTCCCTTATTCAGGTTTAATTTTGTATTGAGGTGCAAGATTTTTAACTAAGTGAAAATATTCATTACTATATGAATAGTAAAGTGGTGGAGTAGAATGGAATAGGGGGTCACTGAGTTTTCTCTTCTAATCTATAACTCAATTTTTACTTTACGTGTTTTTCTAGGAATTGTTGTCAGTAAGATACTGAAGAGAATTTGGCTTATCTGAATCTCACATCTAATTGTATGTCTAATTTCCTGATCAGCAACAAATACTGCATAGATTTTAGAAGCAGTATGCTACTTAAAATAGAAAATTTTGCTCTTTTTTTTTTTTTCTCAAGTGAAGCTGGAGTTGTTACATCTTGCATTACTTTTAGACATAAACTCTTTAAACTATTGTTATTCACAAGAACTTCACTCCACACCTCAACCTGTGTAGACAGAGCATTGCAATTCCAGGAAAGCTTGCCAGACTAATCTACTTAGGAAAGAGTTAAACCTCAGTATGGAGTGGAAGCAAGCCTTTCACCATCCTTTTTTCA
>NW_010407815.1:0-10648 GCF_000710305.1 Buceros rhinoceros silvestris | reverse complement strand
CAGCAGGAAGATGTAGTGCTTTCCTGCAAGATCCTAGATTTGGCTGGTTGGGAGCCCAGATTGGCAAATGCACTGGTATAAGTGAAAAGAAAATCCCACAGTCCTGGATTTCAGAATGCAATTCATCTTGCCTATCATCAGAACACTAGAAATTAGCTATCTAAAATGGAGTTGGTCTCCCTTTGCTTCCTTAAAGGATAGTATTTCACTCCTAAAAGCAATTGTTCTGACCAGTTTTGAAACATGATGACTGGTATACAAAAAGATGACCTATAAATCTGATCTGCCACATGTTATTTTCTCACCTGGGCCCAAACATTTCTGTGGCCATGTTATTAAAAAAAAAAAAGAGAAGAGTAATTCCAATTCTCTCTACAAGCTGAATAGGTACAACTGTCCAGTGATAGCAAAAGGGCTGTTATGCCAATGCATCTCCTGATTACAGAGAGCTATGTTAATATGGAGATGCCTTTTGCCTTTCTTGTAATGTATACTGTCAGAAAAGCTAGCAAGAATTCTATCCTAATTTAGTGCAATTTCTTGTGCATATATTTGCCTGTACTAAACAGCAATATTTTATGCTTAAAGGACAGAATTTTCTCTCATTAACCCTGCAGAGGTCAGTGGGATGCACAGAAACTCTAGTGAGCATTAATTTTGTATCATTCACATACAGCAGTTTTATCAGGCATTTCCAAGATGCAAACCACTGTCATGTCAAATGGATTCACTAACAGGAATTTTCACAGTGTAAAATGTTTATTAGGAAAACACATGCCTCACAGTACACATGTTCCCATATTTTAATGCACATTTTATAAGGATTTCTCTTTTTAACCTATTACTTTACTCTTTCATTTTTAGAAGTTGATTCATTGCTATTAAAGAAAATCAAAGAGGTAAAAAAACCGACATGTGGCAGCTCTTTTTGTTGCTATCATCTTGTTTTATTGTTTGAATGCCTTAGAAGGTGGCTATTGTACTTTTATTGAGCAAGGAATAGAATCCCTTTAAAATCCAGGTGTTGACCACATGTTTATCAGCCTTTCCATAAACAACAAAGAGTTTTCCTTTCCATATCTGCTTTCTTTCTGAAAATCCAACTGAGCCTTGCAAATATGTTAATCCAGGCCTGCAAAATCTTCAGGCTCTTGATTTGATTCATGCATACTAGCAAGGGTCAAATGGAGGGGAAATAGTAAAGCAGCATTTCCTCTGAAGTGATTGTATTGCTCATGCCTCTGTATATTGCTACCAGCATAGAACGATGGCAGGTTTTCACTGCTGAGGATTAAAACTAATTTAATGTTTCTAAACTAAACATGCCTAGGATGCAAAGTTCAGACTCAAATTGCAGCTTTTTCAAATTAGTTGTTCAGATACATTGATTGGAATTTCTTTCAAATATAAAGAGCATTCAGATCTAGCTCTTTTTCAATTGTTTTCATATTTGTTAAGCACTGATTTTTGAGCATACTGTGAGGCTGAAAAAGAGCCATATTTTAAAAACAACCCTCTAATTTTGTACCTCTTCTTATAACGCTCCTGCTTGCCAAGGCAATAAACTCCAGATGAAAATAATGGATTTTGGATACCAAACAGCCGTTTCCTGCTCCTGGGAATCTCCATTTCTGTAAAATATTAGTTTGTAGTTGTATTTATTTAATTGGCAATCCTTATATAAATAGACATAATGTACATATAAAAAAGAGAATGTTGAAATAGAAATCTGTAAATACAGATTTTTAAGATATGGTAAAAAAGAACAAACAACATAGACCTTGAACTTGCAGCTTCTGCATGAATGTTCGCAATAGTAATAATTATCATTTAATGAATGATTATCCTTCCTACAGCTCCCAAACAGGAACTCTAGAATAAAAAGGAAGAAAAAAGGATGTCTCCCCTTAAAATGACTGCAAAAGAAGGGGATGAAGCTTTGGAAGAGTAAAGCTGTAACAAGAAAGTTAAGTGGTTATTCATTGTATAGATATGATGGAAAACTAATACCTTTTAAAAAAGGTAGCTTCTTTCTTTCTCTCTCTCTCTCTTTCTTTCTTCTTCCTTTCTTCCTTTCTTCCTTTCTTTCTTTCATAACTTCTTGAGTTTGAGGGACTTAGTAAGATTCAATTAGTAGCAGAACTCCTATTTACCTGAGGATATTAAGATCAGGCAAATTTGGGGTGAATTTTCTCTATTACATTTGGTGCTTCATCACATGTGAATGTGAGAGAAATTTATACTACTTTATCTAATTAGCACAGTAAATCTTTCAAACACTGTTAAAATTTAATTAGGTTTCTTACTTGTTAATTTGGAGTCATGTTAGTTTATTTTTCTCTTACAATTGATTTCTAAAAATGGTTTTCCTTAGCTTTTGGTGTTCATTTCAGCGAAGAGTTCAAGAGGATTAAGATTTCAAAGTAGTGCCTTAAGGTATTTAGATGTATGGGAATTTTTTAAAATAAAATCACTTTATCACTTTAGCTCAGTTTGGACATTTTTAGAAGTTATGTAATCATTTGATCAGTAACACACTAGTTTTAAGTTTTTATTATAAATTAGTGTTTCCTTGGCTTTATAATGGAATAAATAAGTATATTTAACATTTATAATGCAATTTATTGTTACTCTTTTAAAATATGCCATCATTTATTAGTCAAAAACATCAGCAAAGTAGAGATCATAGACAAGAATTGTGCTAATCTTGAAATGGGCAGGCTGACATTCTCTAGGTCTGTAAAAACTGAGTGATTAGTGGTTTTCATGTATTGATGAGCTCAGTTCTTTGGATTTTGGGGGGTAAGGTCATGTCACAGGGCATATTTAGACTGTCTGTAATCTAAACCTTTTACTGATTAAAGATAAATTTTCTAAAAGGTAGTTGTAGAAATTTCCTTGTCACTATAGCCAATACTGAATAACTAAAGAATGATTTGGACTTAAATTCCAAGTTAAATTCCAAGTTAACCGTGAATGCAGAAGCCTTTGGACTCTAAGGTAGAGCTTACGTTTTGTTATCTATGGTGACATGTCCTCTCTTCTGAAAAAAGTAGTATTTTATACATATAGGCAACAGGCACATGGCCTGTTGGATCAGGTTATGTCAGGTTGTTTTGTGTTACATGATATGACATGCCCTGCAGTGACCTGAGGCAATGTCATCTTGTGTTACCTTGGTAAGGAAATACTGTTCTTTATTAAGCAAGTGAAGAGAAGGCTAATCATCTCTAGTCATGAGGAATTTCTGTCCTCTCTGTATGGAGAAGCTGTTAATGGGAAGTAGTCTGTTCTGATTTTCTTTTGGCTAATTTGAGGGAGTCTAAACCCCATATGAATCATGTCTTACTACTATTTACTAGTGGGCATATACTTTAAAAATCTAATTTAATATATTCCAGAGTACACACAGAAAAGAAACTCCTATTAGCGTTACAAAGAGGTGTAGTACTTGGAGAGCGAATAGACAATAGCACCTATTTGGTTATGGAAATGAGAAAATTTGCAAAAGGGATATTAAGTAATCTTCTTAGATGGAAATGCTTAGTGTTGGAAGCCTAACTATTTATACATTTTTATGCATAGAGTGGCCATTATTACTCTTCTGCAGTTCTTATAAGCTTCTTGCTTAAATAGTACATTATGAAAATGAGCTATTGCAACTGCGAAGTATGATAAAACTGAGTCTACACTGTGACCTTACCTATGACTCTATCAGGATAGGTACTTTCAATAAGTAAGTCTTGAGTTATTGTATTATGGGATATTATCAAAGGGACCCATTGTACTTGGTCATTCAGTGTAATGATCTTTAATATTATTTCCTATTGATACATTCGGCATGTAAATTCACTTTTAAAAGATTTGCACAAAGAAAGTGGACACTATTACACAGGTACAGCTATCTACTGATTTTACAGTAAATTACTGGTGCGTGGTACAGAATGTAACCTCTTGGTTATATTCTGCAGTAAAAGGAATGGGTTAGAGAGATTTTTATGCAAATTAGGAATGCTCTGTGTTGGAAGCCTAATTGTACTTTTTATTGTTGGAGAAGTCAATACTGCTTTAATACACATTTTATAAGCTTCTTGCTAAAATTGTATATGAAAGGGATTAGTTCCCATAGATGAAAGGCATAATCTTAACAATGAGGCCATGTACGCAGAATGGTTGAAGTACTGATAAAGGATTTGTTAGCTCCAACATAGAATAAGTCTTATTAGTCTTATTAGTCACCACTATTTGACCCACTACAGTTCATTGTACGAGTCACATATACTCAGTGACGGAATGAACAACAGCTACTGTAATTGTATTCTGGCCAGTTACAATAAATAGAAATGTCTGAACTACCTTGCTGGCAACCAGAAACAACATAACTTCATTTTTCTTTAGTTCTGAAAATAAAAAAAAATTGTGTCAGAAACAAGCTGTTTTATAAAAACTACTAGGTAGCACATCATGAAGGAGGCTGGAAGAGAAGGTCAAAGTTCAGGCTTGGCTTGCTGTCTCACTTGATCTAAATCTTCCCTCATGCTCAACAGTACTCATCACAAATAACAAAATTCAGATGTTGAAGAACAAGAGTTCAGTTCATCAGAGGAAAATCTGAAGAAAATTATCTTCAAAATGCAGGTTTCATGTTAAGAAAAAATGTCATTTGTTTTGCATGTTTTCCTGTACAATCCTTGGTTTTAAGTTAAAACCAAGACAAAGGTTTCTTTTTTTTTTTTCCTTTTCTACAGTTCTGACAACAGTGGCAGCAGAGATAGTGAAGAAAAAGGAAAGTACGACTCAAGTTTTAACTAACGGCTTCCAAGAAAAAGGAAGCCAATACCACAAAAAAAGAAAAATTTAGATATTAAAAAAAACAAACGGATACTTTAAGATTTCTTGGTATCCTCCAGCTTTAAAGAATTCATCAACATATATAGGAATGACTGAAAGATGATAGCATATAAAACAGACACCAGAGCAAAGTGCAACTGCAAATCTGATGAGGCCTGTGTGGCCTACAGTATAGGTAATTTTTTTTCCACCACATGCTGGTTCATGCAATACTAACAGAAGGGTGAACAGATTCTTAATCCTCAACCCCTCAATGCCTGAAGAAATGTGTTAAATTATATTAACATTTCTAGTAATTCCAAACTATAAGTTATATACCTAGTCCCATCTTGGAATGCTTTTATTCATTTCTCCTCTTCTCTACAAAACCATGTGCTGAAGAAAATATTAGCTGCCCATATCTGGAATATTTTTGGGAGAGGTTTTTCCTTTAAAACATGTTGACTGACCTTTCCCAATACTCTACCATATACACGGTGACTGTCAGACATATATTTCAGACACTACAGTCTATGTAGCCTCAACTTTTTAGACCAAATGAGCATCTGTCCTATTTCTAGGGATGCTGTTGCTCAGCATTTGCAGGTTCGTAGGTAATATACCTGCACATTTAGCCTTTGTTTCCTGGAAAGAGTCCTATATATGAATCTGTGGTACAAATTAATAATTACTATCAAATTGCTTGTTAGTTTGCCTTGCCTAAAGAGATTACTCTTTTTTTTTTTTTTTTAAGCATTTATACTTTTGGGCTTGTTATAGCTCTTGGTCTAGATTTCCAGAGAAAAAGCTACTTTTCCCTAAGTCTGAACAGACTCACACACTCATGCCGTCCCAGTGCTACTGAAAATGGAAGGCATAAAGTGGTTATTTGCAATAATAACACCTGCAGTTCAAGACTCAAATGAAGCATTTCAGAGCAGAAATTGCAGTATGTTGTGCAATATGAGCTTTTGGCAAACCAGAGGATAAGACGATATCAAATTGTCAGAGAAATTGAAGACATTCTCCGCTCTTGTTAACAATATAGGTAAGAGAGTCAGCAAAGCAGATATTTATGGGAATGAGGGGGAGGAGAACAAGGGGAAGATCAGCAGAGTTTACTTAAGCCCTGTGCCTCTTCCTCATAGTGCAAACAATTGGTCATTTTATCAAATGTTAGTAGTTTAAAAGACAGGCATCCAAGTTAAGCAGATGATCTGGGTTTCCACGACAGTCAATGAGGAGAGTTAATTTATTCCATCCTAAAATATTTTATAGATAGTATTGACTGTTCTCTGTAGATGTCTTTTTGTCTCCATTGATTAGAGAGGAAGCCTAGAAGATTAGCTTAAACAACTAACTTGTTAACAACTAATGGTGTTAGCAGAGATGAATTCCCACTCAGAATTTTGGATAGCAAGGACTTCATCTTGTCCATTATTTGATGAATTTCTTCCATTTTTCTCCATGTCTCTTCTCATTCCCCATTCAATTCTGTTCAACAAATTCTACCATATCTTTCTCACTGAAATAGTTTCCATGTATTTTACTTGAGATGTAGCAGATTTTACATCTAGTGGCCCTATTCTGGTTATGGTATGTAGGAGAGGGTTGGGGTGTTTTCCAGATCAAGTCTGAGTTGCCCAGAAGTAATGGAGTGGATCTTCAGATCTAGGTTCGTTTTCTTCTTTACATAAGAAGGTCAAATTTCAACAAATTTTTAAACCCTTGTGATTTACAGATGCCTGGACTAATCCCCGTAACACTAGCCCTGTTGAATGGTTGTGATATTTAATGGAGAGAAATAGACACCTCTACACAGAAATTGAGATCTTAGAGACAACAAACATTTGTTCACCAAAATCTGTTTCTAAAAGGCTTTGTATTCATAATTTTGTTTTGGTTTTTTTGTGCAGCACTTGGAGAGAATAGAAGGAGGTATTATATATATATATCGTCTTATGCTTGTTTTTCATACTCGAGGGCAGGACTTACTGGAACATCACTCATCATGTGCTTTTTGACATAATCCACTCAACGTCTTTGCTGATGGTATTTGAAATTTATTTTACATTGATTTTGAAATATTTAGAGTAGGAAAGTTATTTAGGATGAAATGGTCCTGTAAAACAGTTGTCTGTTCACTTAAACAGTGTTCAAAGGACACTAAAAACTGTGTTTGAGAAGGATGAAATTGCAAAATATTGAAACTTGTGTCATCATTTCATTATTTTAAAGCACATTAAGTTTTATGGGTTTTGAAACTGTCTCCAAAAGTCCCACAACAGCATTTAACTTAGTTGTCAGTGTTTAGTGTCCAACATTTCATGTGCCTAACTGCAGGGGTTTTTTAGACATACTGAATTCTAGTAAAAATTATATTATTAATTCCTGATGTGAATAGATGTAGTAACAAAGCCTTTTCCTGGTATTTCTTTTTTAAACAAATGATGTTTTTTATTGTTTTGTTTTACTTTCTCTTGTTTCCCACAGCAGCTCTTAGTTAAAACTTGCATATCCAAACAGTGTTTTTATCTGAAACTGGTTTATTTTTCTGATTATAGAAAAAGCTTCATAGGATTAAGTGACTACGTTGGTCTTGATTTTCTTCATCCTGTGAATGCACAGAACTTACCAAACATCAGGCAGATATAGGAGGAAGAAGCCTTCCATTAGAGAGCACACTATTGTCCACAAGACAGAGAAACAGCAAGGTAGCTACCAAGTTCCTTCATGCTTGTATTGTCTGTATCCACCACAGTCTCCAGAGATGGTGACGTGAGATCTTCCTTTGGTCCTTCTCCCATACATAGTTTAAAAAACCCTGCTTTGATAGCTTTGCCTTTAGTGAAAGGTCAGTGATTCCACCCTTGTTTGACATAATTGATGGTGTAGTTAATTAGAATTATACTGTTCTTAAATAGTTGGTGCTTCTAAGATCTGTAGTGGAAGAGCTACCTCCTGCAGAGTTTCTGAGATCTGAAGAAGGGCAGCTTCTACAAGCACTGTTGACAAGCTCCTTTAGTGTGCTTGTAGCGTCTATAATCTGTAGAAGAAAGACTCCCTCCTGTGGAACTAATAAAATCCACAGGAGAAATGCTGTGGGTTTCCCGAATCCTCATTTGCCTGTAAGAATTTAATAAGGTTGCAGCCATCTTTAGGTGTGAAGCCATTAGGTTCCATCACATATGTTCTAGGTTCACAAACCCGAGCCTGTGTTATCAGCGTGTTAGTTCACTTTTAAGATGGTATAGCTTTAATGACAACAAGCACAATGCCTGAAATCTCAAAATTTGATCAAGTCTGCTTACTACACATACCAAATAATATCTTTAAATATCCTGGAGTATTGTAAGCAGAAAAAACAGGCGTATTCCTGAAACAATATTTTTTTAAGTAACCACTGCTGAAAGAACTCTGCCATTGACTTTAAAAAGAACTGGCTAGAGTCCTTTACATCATTAAAAGTACTGACGTTATTATGGACAGCAGCAAATGTGCATATAGAGTAGAACACTGGTTCCCATAGCTCCCCCCTCCCCCTTTAGTTAAAAATTGCTTGTAAAACCAATGTTTAGTGTATAAAATATTTAATAAATGCTTTATTTATTCCCCCATCCAAAAAAAAAAAAAAACCCAAACAAAAAAACCCCCAGAAAACAAACCTCTCAAACCAAAATTCTTTTGGAAAACTGATATTCAGAGAATGTGTCTGAATTGTCAAAATTACAGGAGGCTACTTGTCAATTATTTTTTTCATATAATGGAAGACAAATAAAATGTCACCCCAAGATAACCATGTCTGTAACATACCATTTTTAGTTTATGTCTTGTCTGAAAGGAATATAGATTTTAGATTACATTGTTATAAACTGTGGCTGACAGGAAAATAACTTAGATCCTTTCCTTTAAGGATAACAGACTAAAATAAATTTACTATATCTTCTGGTTTGTGTAAAATTCATTATTAGCTACTGTAGTTTCAGCTTCAGAATCACAGATATCTTCATGCATAAAATGTATTAATTTAGAAATTAAAAAAAAACTCAAACAAACAAAACCCCCAAACACTAGAAAGCAGAGGCTTCTTTCAGTTCTTTCCTTCTAAGTAGGCTTCTTACCTAACCCAGTACGAGAAGCTAGTGTGAGTTTCATTGACTTGTTTAAAAAAAAAAACAACAGTTAAACAAAGAATAATGGATAGGATGTCTTCATCTGACAACATCTGTTGATCTGAAACAGGAGAATAGCCAGTATGACAGTGAAAGTGTTCTCTACTTTTTTCCCAAGCTGAAAAAATGGGGCATAGAGCTGTACAACCCATAACAATGTGCATGTCTTTATATGATGTTGTTCACCAGAGACTTGTCAATAGACTGAGCCATATTGGTTCTGGCAGTCTTTCTATTGGGACAATATTTGCCTTGAAGTACTATCTTTTCTCTTTTTCAATGTCAGCCTGAAGGCTCTTAGACAGCATATGTTCATTTCATGTCTTAGAGATATTGCTTCTGGTATTGCAAATGCCTTACCACATTGAGCTTTTTTGTAAAACAGATGGTACATATTAAGGTCTCAGTTTCTTAGACAATTTCTGCAACAATTGTACTGCATTCTTCACATTGACAAAAACATCATCAGCATCATGCAGTGAGGCACTAGATTATGTCAAAATGGTAAATGAATGCCCACAGCAGAAAGAGCTACAAAGGTGAATCAGCTCCCTTAGAGAAATGAGGGGCGTTAGTTATATTTGGTAGGTAGCCAGTTAAAACTTTACATCTTGATCTTGCAAAGTGATTTGTTTGAGTGGAACTTAGCTTGCAAGGAGTGTTGCTGATATGCAGGAATCACGTTTAGAATAGACGTTATCTTTTGTAAACCTTAGACACATTGAAGGATGCGAATATTTCAGTGAACACAAGAGACAAGCCATGAAGTGGTCACTGAGGGATTATGAGAATGACAGTGAAGCAGAGGTTCATGGGCCAGCAGGCTGTAGAACATAACCGGGCCAAATTTAGAAGACCTTTTAGGACAGGTTGTCAAAAATCTTTGTGTGCATTAAAGAGGCAATGAACAAGAAGGAAATTAGTCATATTCTCATGGAGAGAGTGTAGAAGGCACTCACTGGTAACGTCAAGGTGCCTTTAGGCAAAACTTGAGATTGGTCTGACTGTGATTACAGTAGAAAAGACACAGGGAATGGTCCACTGGCATCAGTAGCCTAATTTTGAGGGATTGTGTCTTCATCTCTCACTGCAGCATCAGCCTTGTTGAGAAGGCACTACCTTAGTGACTTAAATATAAGCCGAATTTCTTTGTTCTCATTTCAAGTGCCAGGTCAAATATGGAAGAGTGGAAAGTGGAACCTGGGTAAAAATAAAAATGTGGGTCAGAAAAGAGGTTAGCTGGCACAAATGCATATCAAGATACATTCAGAAAGGTCTGAATTTCCCCTATGGTCAATTGTTTCTTCTATTGGGAGGGAAATGAAAAATACAAGACATCTTTACCATGCTCCTACCCCATAAAGAATAGGGTTATTGGTACTTCACATAAGCAGATCACCTTCATATGAAATCTACATGAGTTCCTTCTGAGTGTGAGGTTTGAAGAACATTGGACCACAGAGAGAGAAAGCACCAGATACTAATGAGACAATAGCGTAGAGGATATGTAGCACTAGGCTTGGTACACATGTGTACCTTGAGCAGATATCCAAAGTTTCAGAAGTGGTTGGTCACCCTTGTTCAACTTGAAAATGAGATAAACTTTAAGAACTCATGTGTCCCAGTTTGGGCTAGACTTCCTGGTT
>NW_010407814.1:10822-18881 GCF_000710305.1 Buceros rhinoceros silvestris | reverse complement strand
AAAAAAAAAAAGAAAGAAAAAAGAAAGCTACGCTAAAACTAGAAGTCAGTAACTCGGTCGAGATGGGAGGTCAGCCCTGGGCACAGGCAGCCGTGCCAGATGCCCGTGCAGGGGCACACGTTCCTCCTGCAGCGCTTTTTGGGCAAGCCGAGTTTGGAAAGTGCTGCCGGCCTCTTTGTTTGCAAAGCACAGAGCTCTGCAGAGCAGCGGTGACAGGCGTAAGAGGTGCTTTCTCTTGGCCAGCGATTGAGAAGGGTCTCTGTGACCCTCCCGTGCTCAACATCATTGTCCAAGGCGGACAGGGGGTTGGGAGGAGGTCTCCTCCCCAGATCCACCAGGGAATCAGCTTTGGGGGGGTTCTCAGATGCCCCTGGGCACGTGCACCCCAAGCAAGTGCTGCACTGGCCGCTGGCATTTTGCTGCGTGGGGCCGGTTGATGGAATAGCTTTTGCTAGTACTGGCGTGCAGGAGAGAGGTCCCCTGTGATGGGACTGTCCCCAGCGAGGCAGGGCTGGTCTCTGGGGCAGCTCTCGCTCCACTTCCAGGGGAAGCTGCTTCCAGAGGGCGACTGTAGGGGCTGCGTGGCCAGAGATGTCCACGTGCCCAAGGCTAAAGACTGGGCTCACAAGGCTGGAACAGGCAAGACTTGAGGTTGTTTATGAGCCTCTCCTTCCTTTTAAACTTTTCCAGGTAAACAGGAGAACAGCAATAACAGCTCCTTGCAGATCTCTGTAAGTGGTTTAGAGCTGTGGCTCACGTGGTTGCAGAAAGGAGGATGTAGAGTTGCTGGCTGTGCTGCAAGGGCTGGCATGTGTCTGAGCCGGGGACGGGGTGGTGGTTGGCCCCACGCCATACCTGGGGCACACTGAGGCAGCACAAGGGCTTGTGCCAGAGCTCGCAGGCAGCAGTTGACGAGTACTTGAGGTTGCGTCCAGGCAGAACCGGCACCATGGTTTGACTTCAGGGATAAGCTCGCTGCATCCCAGCCCAGAAACACCCTGACCAGAGCCTGTGGCAGGCAGAGGGTTAAGCCAGAAAGGGAAGCAGCATGGGGAGCCCTGGAGCATCCATCTCTTGTAAATGAAAGAGCAAGTGAGGGGTGAGCTGGTGAGCTGCAAAGGGCCATTTCTGGAGTAGGGAGGGGGAAGCAGGCAGTGAGCGAGGACAGAAATGGCTCGTGGCTCGGTGCAGTGGCGCTGCCTGGTCACCTACCGAAGTGCTCGCTCCAGAGCAGGTATCACTGCCTGCTTTCCTGATTTTTGAAAATGGATTTATCCCCTCATGTGCATAAAAGGCTTCAAGCCTGGAGCATCTCGCATGCTCAGGAGGCACCTCGCTACCTGTCTGACAGCTCTTAGGTGGATTTGGTCCAGTGAAGTGTAGTTAAGCATCATCTGCTATTTCTAGGTCGTGTCTATTGGCACCCAGGTGGAAATGCAAGCAGAGAATGAAATGTAACTGGCTGGTAGGTGGACCTGGGCTGGCAGCCAACCTGAAACCATATTCTGGTGCCCAGGGATGCGAGGCACAGGCTCCAGCCCAGGCCCGGCTGTGCGGACCGGGCGCAGACGAATAATAGAAACATCCCTTAGTTACAGTGTGGTGCTGCAGGGCTTGCGGCAGTGGCTCTGTGCTCCAGGCTGAGCCCTCCTCCAGAGTGCTGACTGGCCCCCAGTTTTGGCCCAAGCCATGCCTCGCGTTCCCTGGTACCCACACGTCTCCGTGGGGCCAGCATGGACTAGGAGATCCCAACGGGGCAGCTGAAGAAAGCAGCGGTGCCTTGGCCACGCTGGGTTTGCATCCAGCCCCCGCTTTGCTACCTGCCTCTCTCCCTCCTTTCCTTGTTCCCTCCTGGCTCCTCCTGTCCCCTTGGAAGGGAAAGCTGTGGCTTTGCCACCTCCTCCGTGAGCTGGATCCATTTCCATGGCTCATGGTCACTGGCTCAGTGTTCAAAGGGGAGAGGCCCAGAGGCTGAGCGTGCTGCAGTCCCACTGTCTGGCTGTAGTTAACCAGGAGCAATGAATTCGCTCTTTGGTTCTGAAAATGTCTCTGTTTCACCCTACAGACACGACTTGGTAAGATCGCTGCTCCCCAAAATTAAAAAAGTTGGTTGGTCCGCGTTGCTCCCTTGAAAACATCTGTGGATGCTCAGCTGCCTGGGAAGCAGTTGTGTCCACACCCTGATGTACCGTTCGCTGCTGTAAGTCTTCTCCCTGTGTTCACATGAACCAGTCCAACAACCCTGGAAGCCTGCTGCGGGGGGTAGTTATCCTCACCGCAGTGTCCTGGTCTGCTGGGTGCTTGTAGCTCTGCAGAACTGGCTGCAGAATCACCAGGAGATGGCAAGTGCTTGGTGCTCCCTGCATACCAGGGAAGTTTCTTGGACTGACCCAGCAAGGTTAGAGTTTCTCCATTGATTGCACGAGCATCCCTGCAGCCTGGGAGTGGTTTGAATGTGGTGGTGGGCGGCAGTGGCAGAGGTGCAGCCTCCTGGCCTGTCTCTGACAGCTCTGTGGAGCTGCTGGGCACCAAGTCCATGACCAGCCCCACTCCAGGATCAGCTGTGCCCTCCCAGATCGCCAGCGTCCCGCTCCTTGTGCATCGCTGGAGCAGAGTATAGAGCTGCTGGGTCTAGCCAGGAGCTGAGTTAAGTGAGATGTTCCCAGTTCAGCCTTTGCAAGGGTTATTTAACCTTTGAGTAGCTGCAGTGGAAACACCAGTCTCCTACAGATCCCTTGCCCAAATCCTCAAAGAAGACTGCCAGCCCCGGGGTTCAGGCTTACAGGTGAGCCCACAGATTGTGTTTCATGTCCTGCCCGTGGCTGACCTGGGTTGTCACAGCCACATGGCATCAGTGCAGCATCTCTAAGCCCTTGGTTTGCTGGCAGCCCCTTGCCAGCAGCATTTTGCAAAGCCCATTCCATGGCCGCACGTGCACGGCATCCAGCTGGCTGGGGGAGTGGGGGGCTCCCCGGGGCTCCCCTCCCCACAGGGTGCCTTTCATCTGCTGCTTCGCAGATGTTAGGTTTGGCTCATGTCTGGTGTGCATCAATTACAGCACAACAGCCCAGAGTCTTTGGCAAAATCAGCTTTGGCGCAGCTGTCCTGAGTCAGCCTGGTGCCTGGGCTGGAGCCGTGGGGCTGTTCCCGCTTGATGCACTGCGGTCCTGATGGTCTCAGCATCTCCCGGGCCCACATGGAGAGGGTTTTCCTGGCAGAGGAGGACTAAATATGGCACAAACACGTGTTCCTGTGTGCTTCATGTTTATCCAGGAACACATGAGCCTGATGGAGCTGCAGGCTCTAGGCTGTCTGCCCCGTCAACAAAGTGAGCAGCCCTGTGCTTCCTCAGCCTTCCTCTCCACAGGAGGGACAAGCAGCCATGTCATGTTGTCACTGGTGAAGCAATGGTGTGTGAGGTCTCACCCTGCTGTTGCCAGGGACTTGGTGGCAATCAGGAATTTCTGATGGTATTGGGTAATTATTGATCCATCCCTCCTCGCAGTGTTCTGCAAGGGTTGGCTCGGTGATGCTGGCACTGGGTACTGCAGCTTTGGCATTGTCCCCTCCGAGAGTACAACGGGTCAAACAAGCACAGGAGCTGCCTGTGGCACATCCTGGGCAGCCACTGTTTCTGCTCCAGTTTATTTCTAGGATCTTTCTATTTTATTCAAGTGTCTGCTGGGAGTCTCCCTGCCACGCAGCACAGCATCCCCAAGTACCAGTGCCACAGAGTGGTCCTGGGGCTTGGCTGCATCCTGCCTCTGCCAGCACAAACCCCTTGGAGCCAAGTGGGATGCTGGAGTTCTTGCTAAGAAAAGACCAGCTCAGTGCTGGAGAGGTAAAATGAAAAGTGAGGCTCTGGGCTGCAGCATTTCTCTTGGGAGGCTGCTGGTGCTGCCAGGGCATTTGTGTCTTTGCGTCCCTGTAGACCATCCTAGTTGCAATATATTAATTTTTTATTTTTTTCCAAACAGGATTCAGGTGATAAAAGAAAATGTCCTTTAATCACTTTTTCCCCACAAGCCAGCCGAAGTGGTGTGGGCCGCGCTGCCAGCTGTGCTGCTCGAGTGCATCCTGGGCGGCAGCGCGCCTGCGTGCTCTGCGGTGACAAACACCCACCATTGCCCCGCGCTTCCGCTGGCTTTTGTCTTGCTGGGGGCTGGGATGCTCTGAGCCCTCCTTCTTGTGCTGAAGGCAGTGAGGCGGCACGCTGCTCCCCGTTCTGGGGACGGGTTTGCCTGCACGTCCCCCTGCCCAGGGAGGGGTCAGTGGGGGTTCTGCATGCTGCTGCTGGTTGCTCCTTAGACAAGCAGCAGACAGGAGGTGCTGGAGATGCTCCTGGCCTTTATCTCAAATGCTTCATTTGTTTAATTTCGTAAGTTCTCCGTGGATGCTGCTGGACCTTATCTGTCGCAATTTCGCAGGCTGTTGTCCCATTCCGTGGGGCCAGCGCACTGTGGGCTCTGCAGCACGTGTAAGCGGTGCCTGCAGCGGTTGAAGCTGTTGCATAACCCGGCGCTGCTGCCGGTGCAGCATATTTTCCACATGATTTAGTCTTTTTCCTAGTGGTATTTAGGGATTTTTTTTTTCTACTTTGGCCTTGCCATTTTGGAATGGGGCAAATCTGGGATCTGTGGCGAGACCTTGGGTGCTGGGTTGGTCGGCTTTGCAAGGGGCAGCGTGGCAGCGCGTTGCCAGCAGCGCAACACGCTGAATCTGTGTGTGCCCCGGGAGGAGCATGTCGGTGCCGTGTGCGTCAGCACACCGAGTGTGCTCTCCAGCAGCTCTGTGGACAACATGGGTCTGCACAGCCCAGGACTGAGCACTGGAAAAAAGTGTTCAAAGTGAGCCAGCAGTCTTCAGGATCAGTTCTGGGTTTGCTTTTTATTATTGTTATAGATCTTTTTCTGCTTGGGCTATATCTGAGCGCGTGCTGTGCTCGCAGGAAACGAGCGCTTCCGCCCTACAGACTCTGTCAAACTCTGGTCTGACGTTGCTGCCACCCCTCGCTAGAGGAGAAGAGGTGGTGGGCTGGTGTGTGGCGGAGCCCCTTTGGACCAGCCATGTTCCTACAGACAACTCCCTTTGGAGGGAGTGAGAGAAACCAGGCAGGACCTCATCAAAGGCCAGAGTGAGGAGATGAGCTGAGAGCCATATTCCTGTTTGAAGGAATAAGTTCTTTACAAATAAGAATGTTTTATTAATAATAATATGTAATAAAAAAATAAGCAAGCATTGCAAAAATCTTAACAAAATGCTTGCTTAGGCTGGTGGTTGCAGGGACCTGGGCATCGGTCAGCAGCAGCCTGGGGTGGGGAGGGCTCTCAGAAGTGTGTTCTTCTAAACCTCCCTCTCCTTGCCTGCCTTAGAGGAACTTGCTGTGTGTGGCTGATATCTCCAGGAACTTGCAAGGACCAGGCTGATCCTGTGCATGCTCTGCCATGAGGATATTTGCTATATATAGGGGCTGGGTGGGAGCAGATTGAATCACCTGGTAGTGCATAAGGGGCAGTTTGTCCTTCCTGGTGGCAGATGCTCCCCCCTGGTGCCTGGAGGAGTGAATGGTTCCCTGACTTTGGTTGTGAAGGTGTTAAATGAGGCGGTAGGTGCATGCTTGCTTCTGGCTTCACTAACCTGGAGCTGTCATGCAGGGGAGGCGAGCGCCCAGTCTGCAGGAAGCTGAAGAGTTTGGGTTCCTTGGGCGGATATTGGTTGAATTAGAGCAGGACCACAAAAGCTTTGTGGCTGTGTAGGTGTCTGGTGCGACCTGTTTTGATGCAGGTTCTTTGGGGTTTGGGTTTTCTGTGAGCCAGGGCCAGCAGCCTCTGTGCTGCCTAAGCTGGAGCTCAAGGAGGGCACGTGTCAATAGGTGCCGGGGACTTTTCTGTGTCTGCGAAGCCACCCAGTTCCCCAAGACGTGGTTGTGAGCCACTCACACCGTGCTCCCCAGGGTGCTGTATTTACAGTGGTACAGAGGAGCAGGCAGGCTGTGGAGCTCTGCAAGCCTTTAACAGCAGTGCCTGGGCATGGGGCTGCATCACTAAAAGCCTTCGTCACTCACTAAATAAACTCCCAAACTTGCGCCGAGGACTTTCTCGGTGCTGGGTCCTGCTCCGTGGCAGCAACTCGGCTGTTCGCGGGACCTGTGTGCCTCCTCCTGCTGTACTAGCGTGCCTTCGTTGCAGCAGGCTTGGTGATGTGGCCAGGGATCAAGGCGAATCCAGTAAGTTAAGAAGGGGAATCCCAAATTTAATGTAATTACAGGTGAAGGAGGATCCTTCCTCCCCCCTCTTAGCCTTCTGGTGCCATGAGTCCCTGCACATGCTTTATTTCTACTTCAGCTGCAACAGGCAGGTCCTTTCATTCCCTGCCAGGAGCAGCACCCCAGTGCGCTCAGCACTGCCTGCCACCCCTGACCACCCTCTTTTTGCTTCCGCAGGTCCAGAGGCAGTTCCCAGCCACGCACCCGGCATGACGGACACTCCGCGGGATGCTGGCCCCAAGCAGATGGCGCCGACGCGGCCGGAGAAACCGGCTGCAGACTTCGGCTACGTGGGGATAGACGCCATCCTGGAGCAGATGAGACGGAAAGCCATGAAGCAGGGGTTCGAGTTCAACATCATGGTCGTGGGTGAGTTCTCTCCCTGTACCAGCTGTGTGCAACGTGCTTAGCGAGTTGTTTTTGTTCTGTGATGTTTGTCCTCGCTAGAGTCTCCTTGGGAGCAGCAGCTCAGGCTCAGTGTTGGAGCCTTTGCCTTAGGAGACATGTTCAAAGCTCTCGGCATGATGTGGCCTGTGGTCCTATGCATCCTCCTGTGTCTTGGAGTGCGTTACCCATAGGCACATCCTGGAAGGGAACAGCTCGAGGGGTGTGGGGACTCACTGAAGTCTTGCAGAGAGCTCCTGTGGCTGCTCTCCTGGGAGCCCTGCACTGGTCTGAGCGGTCAGAGAGGGCTCCAGGGGTGGCACTCACTGCTGCTGGTATAGCAGAGCTCTAACCCTTGCTAGTGTTTCCAGGTATTTGGGTAAAATTCCTGCTTGTCAGTTTTCTTGTATTGTGCTGCTCAGGCAACCACACCACAAGTACCAGGGGAGAAATGCTACATGTGCCTTACTGGTGGGAATAAAGACCAGCAAGGGGGTTTGCGTAGCTGCGTCGTTCAGCTTGGACAGCTTCTGGTGGCTCCTTGGTGGTACTGGTGGAGACCTGCAATGCGGCACAGGGGGAGTGAGGGTGTCCACATGCAGGGAGGGCTGGAAGGCTGTGTGTGTCCAGGACTTGCTGCCTGCAAGCTCCTGTTCATTCACTTTCCCAGGCTGCAGGGTGGATGACATGAAGGAGCTTTATTTCAGCTAGAGGGCACTGGCTGCTGCAGCTTCTGCTGGGGGGGTCTGAGCTTCTGCAGACCCTGGAGTCCTGGTGCCAGGTACTGCACCAGCAAAATGCTGGGTATACTGGAGAGCTGGGCGGGCAGTGCAGGATACTGGGTGAGAGGGAAAAGGCAAAATAAATGAACCTTTTCTGCTTTTTTTCCAGTTATCGGTGAGTGGCCTGGTCCTCTGAAGCCCCTCATGTGAGCTGGGCTGTGCTCCCCGGGGCTGGGCTGTGCAGCAGCAGCTCTCCCTGCCTCGGTCTCCAGGGGAGGTGCAGGGGGATGAAAAGAGCAAAGCCCAGGCACAGCCTGTGGTGTGGCGGTGGGGCCTCATCATCCTGCTTCCTCCAGCGAGGAGCCGTGTAGGGCTGTAGGTTTGTGCAGGGATGCCCGTGGGGTGAGAGCCCCTGCAGCCCCAGGGGGCTTCCTGGGGTTACAGGAGGGCCTGGTCCAGAGTCTGCTGATTGTGTGAAATTGTGTGAGCTCTGCTGTTGCTCTGCCTTTCCAATTTTTATGGTTTTGTATACAAATTGATCTCTAGGGAGGGCTCCCTGGGCTGGGAGATCACTGCAAACCCTGTTGCTGCAAAACTAGTTCTTGGATGGGTTTTTTAACAGATCCAGCTGTTTGCTGCCAGCAAAGCAGCACACCCGGGCAGAGGGATCACAGCACTGATCCTGAGA
>NW_010407814.1:3876-10683 GCF_000710305.1 Buceros rhinoceros silvestris | reverse complement strand
CTTTCCCTGCCAGAAGAGGCATCCGTCCCTCCTCAGGCAGTGCTGCGGCAGCGCCTCAGCTTTCTGCTTTGCAGATGCAGAGGGATGGTCAGGAAAGGGCCCGGCTTTGCCTTGGCAGCGCTGTGTGTGGTATGAAAGCCCGTGCTGCAGCGTGGCTGGAAAACATTGTTCTTCCCTTGGCAGGCTCTGGGCTGACTGTTTACAAGCTGGGGAATTCGTGGCAGCATAAACAAGTTGAGCTCTGGCCCTCCCAGAAGACACGGGGAGGGATGCAGGAGGAGCAGCACCTCGCGGGGTGCCCTTGGGGAAGGGGTGATGTGCTGAGGCTGGGAGGCAGCAGCCAGCCCTCCTCCTGCTGCATTTCTCTAGGGGATGGTCGGGCTTCTAGGGATGAGTTTAGCTCCTTTATTCCCATCCATTCTAAGTTGTGAGTCCTTGTGTTGAAATTGTTGCAATCCCTGTTTTACAGAGGGAAGATGAGGGGAGGGACGAGGAAGGTGACAGGAGGTGGGAATTAAGCAGTGCTACTGGAGGGGGCATGCTGTCTGTGCCATGTCCTTGTAATGGGGCTTTTTGAAAATCCTGTGTGCCAGGGTCCCTGTTCAAAAGGGTTTTGCCAGCCTAATCAAAGCTCTGAGAAGGCTATTCAGGCTGAGGTCAGCTTAGTCCTGTGTCCTCTAAGTCTGTGGAGATGAGAAAAAGGGTCTAAGCTTTAAAAAAGAAACCCCAAAGCACATCTTTTGTGTTCAGATTTTGGTGCAGAGAGGCTAGAAGGAGAGGACAGCTGGCCCGGGCACAGCGAGGGTCAGCCACGCTTTTTCCACCTGATTTCGGCACAGGGAAGCTGCTGGGCTGCAGACCAAGGGAGGTGGGAGCGGGTCTGCCCCACGTTCAGCCACCTGCACCAGGGCTCTTGGGTCCCCGGGGTGCAGCCGCAGCCATTGCCTAGCAAGGTCAGCCTGCAGCTGCAGTTCAGAGGGGACATCCCATCTGTGGCCGCCAGCGGCCCTCGCCTCTGGTCCCTTTCCGGGCAGTGCAGCTCCAGCAGCTTGGACGGGCATGAACGCAGAGACTGACTGCGGGGGTTCGGGCAGCATGTCACCCCACTTTGCCCCCTCTCCCCACGTGCTCTGTTTAACGATGAGCAGTGCAATGAAAGCTTCACTTTGGCTCTCTGCATTCACAGCAATGAGTTGCTTGGCCCCGTGTGTTTGCAGGCAGCAGAAGACTGGGAGCGCCAGACCTCAGCCTGGTCCGTGTGTTTCTTTTACAACCTGGCTGTGCTAGGGGTTGGCAAATACGGTTTTCCTGCACTGGGTTGCAGCGGGCCATTGGTAGCGTTGTGAACTCAGCTCTAAACTGCTGTTTGATCAGGGTGTGGACTAGCCAGGAGGTGATGCCCAGTGCTGATGAGCTGGTTGACCCTACCACTGGATGCCTTTGGCAGCCTGGATGGGCCAGGGCCCTGAAGGATGTAGGCGAAGCCCTTTCTGACTCTGCTTGCAGACACTCTGCAGTGCTGGGGATGTGCCGGCGATGATGCTGTGATAGCTGGCTGCAGCGTGGCTCGGCAGAATGGGGCCGAAGGGACCTGATCTGAAGCCAAGCATCTGCTTCCTGGGTTTTGAGATGTTGCTCTGTCTTCTCTGTTCTGGAAAAAATTGCACTCGGAACTTGCGGAACAACTGGTCTGGAGAGTTAAGAGCTGCTGGTGTCCTTTCCTCACAGAACAGCCTCAGCTCTGGGATATAAAGCATGAAAATGCTTCTCTCTAAAAGCTGGATTTTTTAAGTTGTGGAATCTGTTGTGCTTCCTGGGATGTTGTTTGTGCGACTCAGAAGAGCCCCTGGCCCAGATCTGCTTAAAGGCCAGCTGGTCTGATTGCAAAAGCAAGTCCGGCAGGGCAGCAGCAGCAGCAGATGCTGCCGGGCTGAGGTTTGGAAGACTGTTGCTGCTGCTAATGGTGTCCAGCGAAGGGTTTGCCAAGCTGCTCCTAAGTCTTCCTTGTGGAGCTGGATGGGAAGGCTGCAGGAGAGTGAAGGCACAGAAGTGTCGGGATGTCCCTTCCTGGCGTTCCCTGGTTCTCATGCCCTTCTTCAGGGCTGCCGAGTGTCACCACAGCCCTTCAAACATCCCTGTCAGTGCCTGCCTGTCCTCAGGTTTGCTGTGACTTCAGCTGGATGCAAGGAACCAGCTCTTGAGCTGCTCATTCCCAGCACACGGGCTGCTTTGGAGCCAGGGAAGGTTCTTGCTGCCCACAGCATCCTCCTGTGCAGGGTGGGCTTGAATTCCTCAAGCTGGGGAGGCTGCAGGGAAGCAGCTGCTCCTCTTACCTCTCTCCCACAGACCCAGTGCAGGCTGAGTCCATCAGCATCCCCATTCCCTGGCCCCTGAGCAAAATAGCCCGGAAACGAGTGAGTGCTGACTGGTTTATCCTGCTCTCTTCCAGGTCAGAGCGGCTTGGGGAAATCCACATTAATCAACACCCTCTTCAAATCCAAAATCAGCCGGAAATCTGTACAGCCAACTTCTGAAGAGCGGATCCCCAAGACCATTGAAATCAAATCCATCACTCACGGTGAGGCTCTGCAGATGCCACCTGGTGCTTTGGCTTTTGGTCTTGCTCTGCCTTGTGTCCCCAGGGGCTTGCAGGGGTTGTGGACCTCCACTAAACCTCCACTCTCATCTCTCTGAAGGGGCTTTTACTATCCAGAGATACTTGCAGGGGTGAGAAAACATCTATTTTTGATTTATCCACCAGCGGTGACTTAATTGTGATGGAAGGGAACAAGTGAGGTGGCATTTCAGGGCAGATGTGGTGCAGCGTCCCTTTGGAGAGCTAATTTGTGCCTGTTAGAAGCTGTGAAGATGCATTTCTCCCCTGGGAGCAAACTCTAGCCCTCCAGCTGATTTTGAGGGGGTTGGCTTGGCCAGAGCACCCGTCGACACTTGCCTCACACACTGGCTTTGCTCTCTGTTTCAGAGATTGAAGAGAAGGGGGTTCGCATGAAGCTGACGGTCATCGACACCCCGGGCTTTGGAGACCACATCAACAACGAGAACTGGTGAGCTGGCTGCGCTGATGTGGGGACCAGCGCAAAGGGGAAGGCAGCCGAGCCCTGGGGCACCCTGACCTGGAGCTGGTGCTGAGGGCTGTAGCCTGGTCCTCTGCCACCCGCGCTCCGTGGGAACAGGGGAGAGGGTTGTTGTGGGTGGCAGTGCGGTGCCATGCCAGGGGCTGACCCTAGACCCTGTGAGAGCCCACAAACATCCTGCTGTTTCAGGCATGAGACAAGCTTTGTTTGCAGCTGGGAGCAGCTGTGTGCCAGTGTGGTTGGTCCCCAGACCTCGCTCATGTGGCGCTGAACTCTGCCAGGAGTCCCTGGGACAGTGGCTGGCTGTGCGCGATGGCCCCCCTGGGCCAGGCCTGGCTGGCCGATGGCAGGTGCCTTCTCGCCACCACGAGCTGGGCTGGGCTGGGCTTTGGGGTTTCACGCTGCCCTTGCTCCTGTGCCATGACACCATGCAAGGAGCCAAGGGATGCTCCCAGCCCTGCCCTGCTCAGCAGCCAGGTCCAGGGGGAGAGAACGGAGGACTTTTTAGGCTCTTGCTTTTCTAAACTAGCCAGTAAATCCCCTCCTGCCACGGCCCGTGGAGTTGCCAAGTGGTGAACCCGTGAGGTTTGTGATTTCCCTGCCGCCCACAGTTGCCGTATGAAGGGGAGCTGACAGGAACTAAAACGTTCACAACGCGAGTGTGTTTTGTTTTGTTTTGTTTGTTTGATTTATGAGATTCTGTAAGATGCTGAGTGTCCCCAGCTTGGTGGGCTCTGCTCCACACAGTCAGGCCAGGTGGGTTGGTCCAGACCCCTCACAAACCCATTGTCCCCCGTTCCTTTCTGCAGCTGGCAGCCCATCATGAAGTTCATCAACGACCAGTACGAGAAGTACCTGCAGGAGGAGATCAACATTAACCGGAAGAAGCGGATCCCGGACACGCGGGTGCACTGCTGCATATACTTCATCCCAGCCACTGGCCACTCGTACGTACCCTTCCTCCCTGCTCAGGCCCTTGGGGCTTCCCTTTCCTGCATTTGGTCTCAGGCAGCTCAGCCACCAGGGTTGTCCTTGTCATTCTCCCGTGTTTCCTGGGTACTTGAGGAGTTTGAGGACAGCGTGAAGCTGTCCTTCCTAGGGCTGTAGCATCTGGAGCCTCACAATAACCCGGCAGAGCTGCCGTACCCCAAAGAAACGTGGTGATTCCTCTTCTGAGGGGCCGTCAAAGCCTCCCTGAGCTCCAGTTAGCTGCTTGCTTTGCTTGGGTCACCTTCCTTGCTCAGCCGAGGATGGGCAGCAGACGCCGAGCCCTCAAAGTGGGCAGAAAGGCTGCCTTCGCGAACAGAACGCTGACTGCCTTCTGTCGTGCCCCTGCCTTTGTAAGGGGAGAAGCTGTTTTAACTCGTGCTGCCGAGGGAGTGAACACCCTCACCCTTTAAGGGTATTTTCGAGGTTGTTTGACTCGTCTGCACGTGGGATGCAGTTTATTCAGCACAGAGCTCTCCTGGCTCTGGCACTTCTCAAGTGACAGCATCAAAGGCCCAGATCGTGCAGTATTTTTTCTTTCTTTCTTTTTCTTTTCCTAGGCATAGAACCCGCCGTGAAAATCTGGGGCGCTTCAAGTGTCTTGAAAAATGTGACTTAAAGTATCACAACATAAAACGAGACCCAAGCTTCCTTTTGATTTGTGTCAATTCCTTCCACTTCTGGCTCTGTCTGGGGGCGGATTTTTTGGGGTCTGTTTTCAAAAGTAAACTTAAGCCGCCAGCGCTGTATTAATGTCAGCCTTTTCCTCTTCCCCGTGTAGAGATTTATTCCCATAGAAAAGACTTTGTTTTGCTTCTGTCAGCAGGGTAGACCAAAAATGCATCCTTTGCTGGGATAAAATATCTGCATGGGCCAGTTATGCTCTTCTTGTGGAACCGGCTGTCGATTGGGAGCAGAGGGGCCGACAAATCGTTTGTGGTTTAATGAGATAAAGCAGAAAAGGTTTCAAAGTGAGATGATATTTTTAGTATTTAGCATGTTGGTCCCGCTTATCTCAGGCCCGATCTGCAGACCCTGCCTCGGCAGGTCAGAGAGTTGCAGTATTAGCTACATTCGAGCTTTTTCTCACTGCTTTGGCTGTTTAACTCTTAAAGCAAGTCCAGTGCTTCGACCCTGCGGGTGCCTGACCTGCACAGAGGCTGTAAATTTGGGGTGGCAGCAGCTGCCCTTCCTGGGCCATGCAGGCGGTGGCATGGAGCTCCGTCCCCATGTCCCCCACCGGAGCCTCTCCAGCCGTGTGCTCTGGTTTCTCTCACCCGCCGGCTAACAGCAATTGTGTGGGTATTCAGCTGCTTTTTTTCTTTCTCTCCAACGAACATGTGTTTCCAATATCCGAGCGAGCCTGGTGGTTGGAGGCCATTGTTGCTGAGCCCTGCGCTGGTCCTCCTTCCCTGTAGCCTGATAGCCCGGCTGGGGCCGCTGCTCGTTCCCTGGCCATGGCTCCAGGGGCTGCACTTTCCTGCCCTGCTGTCAGAGCCAGCCTCTGGCTCATGCGTCCCCTCCTGCCGTAGGATGGAGATAAGCTGAGGAATGAGTGAAGGGGGGACAAACCCCACCGGGAGGGGAAAGTCAATGGGAAATTTTGCTTTTCTGAGAGTTTGAGCAGGCATTGAGTTTCCTTTCTGCTCCCTTGTGAAGCCCAAGTGACATTCCTCATCACCACGGATGGGCTTTCCCCAGAGCTGGTAGCAAAGGATCACGCTCATTTTGCAGGACAAGGGTTGGGAGTCCAGGGTTGTCACACAAGGTCCAGTGTGGGTTTGTGCCCCCACTGAGCTCTGTGGTGCTTTGCAGAAGGGTACGGGAAGGGCAACAAGATCCTTGCTGTGGTGCCTGTGGCTTCTCCAGGAGATGGGGAGCATGGGTGGCAAGGGCAGTGGCTCATAGTGCTGCAGGGACCTGCATTAGGGACATCCACACCCAGCTGCAGAGGACCACACCATGTCCCATGGTATGTCACCATCCGTGTGCTCACCATGCCGCTTGTCATCCTGGGATGCTTGGTGCCATCCGTCCTGGGATAGTGCTTGTGCGGGGCTTGTTCACATTGCCTTTGGGGAGCTGCTGCCTTCACCGTGTGGCGCGGTCACTCATGTCCATCTGTCCCTCTCTGCTCACACGGATGGGCATGGCACTGGACTCGGCATCCCTTCCCTGGCACGTGGACGCTGCAGGCAGCTGGGGCTAAGCCTGCCAGGTCATTGGGCAAGAGCTTGCTTTTTCCTTAAATAAAAAGGAGGCGGAGTGGCGGGGGGGAGGCAAAGTGAGCCAGGCGCACAGATTCAGAGGCTGGAGCAGAGGATTGCTCGGCTCTGTTTCAGCCTGGCCCTCCCATCTGGGCAGCTCAAGGGTTAATCAGCCACAAACTTTCTGCTGCGTTGCAGGGAGTTTGGGGCAGGCTTTGCAGCCCATCTAGTTCGCGCACACTCTGTCCTTCTTGTAACCCTCCCGTAAAACCGTGTTTGCGAGCGCTAAGTAACGTGCACCCGCCTGCGCCCGGCTCTTTGCCTCCCCATAAATATCGCTGCTCTGACCCCTGTGAAGCACGCTCGGCTCTGAAACAGGGCTCTGACACCCCACCCCGGCCTCGATAGCCCCGTCTGTCTGTACCAGAGCCGTTGGCTGACCGACTGGCACCCACTGCCGCTTTCCCCGCTAGCTGCCCCTCTTGGGGGCCCACCAAGGCCCTCGAACAGGCACATGC
>NW_010407814.1:3392-3625 GCF_000710305.1 Buceros rhinoceros silvestris | reverse complement strand
CCAGTTTGCACTTCTGGGGAGTCAGTGGTTCCCTTCCCACAGAGTCCCTTCCTGTCCTCCGGGATGGTGCGGGGAGGTGCCCCTGGGAGGTGACCTCCATAGATGAGGCACCTGCAGAGACCCATCAGAGCAGGAAGTCGTGTCAAAGGTGCCTGAGGCTCTTCTGGCTTTGGTGCAGAGCGGTGTGGGAGGTGCTCGCGGCGCCTGTGTGGGTGGTGGTGGGCGCAGGCGGG
>NW_010407814.1:2778-3276 GCF_000710305.1 Buceros rhinoceros silvestris | reverse complement strand
GGCGCCTGGGTGGGTGGTGGTGGCCGCAGGCGGGGCGGTGGGCTGGCTCGGGCTCTGCCTCGGCTCTCAGGCTCACTGCCGCCGGTGAGGGCTCGGTAACGGGCTGTTGTGTGAAACTCAAAGGTCTGGCTGTGCACTCATCTGCACCGGCTCCATGTGCATCCTGGTCTTCCCGCTGAAAGAAAACCTGATGAAAGAGGCAGGAACACAGTCTCAGTAGGGAAGAGGCTTTTAGAGGGGAAACATTATTTGAAAAATAGCAAAGAGAGGGGAGGGGAACAAAGTCTGCTGGGAAAGGAGCATAACTGCATTGCTTCCTTGGAGGTCTGGGAAATACATTATGCAGAGCTCCAAACAATGTTTGCCAGCAGCAAGTCTGCTTAGATGTGTCCGTAGGGGTTTCCTTGTGTTTTATTCTTTTTTTTTTTTTTTTTCTAATACCCAACCATCTTTCTTTCCTGGGGCCCAGGGGGATCTGTGACTCCGGAGTTCATGTTA